>NW_018743821.1:0-186282 GCF_001683475.1 Chenopodium quinoa | reverse complement strand
TAAATAGTAAGTGCAAACTTTATTAAGTAGCTCTTTACTTTACATCTCTCAGAAGAAATATTTTTTTAAGGTTATCTACATTCCAAGTTCGAGGCAACGGTTGTCCGTCTGGTGTTTCCAGACGGTAGGTACCGTCCCTGACTTCCTCATAGATTCGGTAGGTCCTTCCCAGTTGGGAGTTAGTTTGCCAGACTCATTAGCCCTACCTACTACTTCCATTTTTCTAAGTACAAAGTCCCCTACTTTGAGTGGACGCCTGTGTACTTTTTTGTTGTATGATCTAGTCATTCTCAGGCGATAGATCTCATGGCGCAAAACAGCATTGCCCCTCTTTTCAGGAAGTGAGTCTAATGCCAGGCGCATGGCTTCCCAGTATGCCTCTTCGTCATATAGCATTACTCGAAGAGTCGGCTCGTAGTGTTCTATTGGAAGAACAGCTTCCGCACCATAAGTTAGGAGGAATGGAGTTTCTCCAGTCGCCCCTTTTTCAGTCGTCCTAATGGCCCAGAGAACATGTGGTAGTTCATCCGCCCATAGGCCGCCTGCTCGTTCAATCTTTTTCTTGAGACCGTCTGAGATGATTTTATTAAAGGCTTCTACCTGGCCGTTTGCTTGTGGACGACCGACAGATGCAAAGTAGTGTGCAATTCCTTGGTCTCCCAACCAGCTTTTGAGAACAGGCGTCTCAAATTGGGGACCATTATCAAAAACCATAGACATGGGAACCCCGAACCGAGTGATGACGTTTTTCCAAATGAATGAAATTACATCTTTCGTCTTGATTCCCTTTACAGCCTCCGCCTCTACCCATTTAGTGAAGTAGTCAACGGCAACAAGTATATACCTTCTGCCGCGTGTAGCAGGCGTATATGGACCCAGGATGTCCATGCCCCACTTAGCAAACGGCAGTGGGCTGTGAATTGTAGTGAGGTCAGTAGCCGGACGGTGAATTAATTTGCCAAACCTTTGGCACTTGTCGCATTTTTTCACCATCTCCATTGCATCCGCTTCCAAAGTAGGCCAAAAGTAGCCCTGCCGCCTTGCCCTTTGAGCAAGCATCCTACCACCTATATGGGAAGCACAGAAACCAGAGTGAAGATCATCTAGTATCTCTCGTCCCTTTTCAGGAATAACACACTTTAAGAAGGGTTGAAGGTACCCCCTCTTGTGAAGTTCTCCCTGTATCATTTCAAAACAGGAGGCTCGTTTTTTCAGTGCTGCCGCCTGTTGAAGATCATCCGGCAGTGTACCGTTTGTCAGATATGCCCTGATTGAATCCATCCAGGTTGAGCTTCTGTCTAGGATTCCAATAGGGTTTTCCTCGATGCTTCTTTTCTCCATTACTTCCCAAAAAACAGTTCGAGGAGTATCGGAGGAGGCGGATGATGCTAATTTCGAAAGTGCATCTGCCTGGTTGTTTTCTGATCTCGGCACTTGGATCAGATGGAAATCCTCAAGGGAGCCGACTGCTTGTCGGACCGCCTGTAAATACTTGATCATGGCCGGATGTGTTGCTTCGTATTCGCCATTGTACTGACTCACTATCAATTGTGAATCAGAACAGGCGTCTATTTTTCTTGCCCCTGCCGCCTTACACATGCGGATCCCCGGCTAGTAAAGCTTCATATTCTGCCTCATTGTTTGAAGCCTGAAAACTGAAGCGTAGAGCATACTCGAACCTGTCGCCCTCTGGAGATTGACATACGACGCCTGCTCCACAACCATTTGAAGTAGAGCTTCCGTCCACATATACCTTCCAGACTTGGTCTGGAACTTGAGAGTCAGGAGGACGAGTCATCTCTACAATAAAGTCAGCAAAGGCTTGCCCTTCACTGCTTTTCTAGGCTCGAAAGTAACTTCGAGGCTCTGTATTTCTATGGCCCATTTGATCATTCGTCCTGACGACTCCATGATGGTAAGGGGCCGCTTGATTGGTTGGTCGGTATACACAACGACTGCATGTGCCAAAAAGTAGGGCTTCAATTTTTTTAACAGCCATGAAGAGTGCAAGACCAAATTTCTCCACTAGGGGATACCTCAACTCGGCATTTTTCAGTACGTGACTGACAAAGTAGACCGGGAGCTGACAGCCGTCCCTTTCAGCAAGGAGCACAGCGCTTAACGCATGATCAGAGACGGCCAGGTACATGTAGAGATCCTCTTTGGGCAAAGGGCTGACCAGCCTCGGCAAGGAATGCAAATGAACTTTTAATTTTTGGAAGGCGGCCTCAGCATCCGGCCCCCATTCAAACCTTGCCTTTTTCTTAATTGCCTGAAAAAAGTATAGGCATTTGTCGCCTGATCGGCTTAGGAATCTCCCCAAGGCCGCCAGACAACCTGTTAACTTCTGAACTTCTCGGACGGTACGAGGCGACTGCATGTCTATGACCGCCTGTACCTTCTCAGGGTTCGCCTCTATTCCTCTCTGATTGATAAGGAATCCGAGAAATTTCCCAGACTCAACTCCAAATACACATTTCTTGGGATTGAGCATGACATGGTGCCGCCTGAGTGTGGCGAAAGTTTCTCGGAGGTCCGTCAGATGATCTTTCTGAAGTTTAGTCTTGACAATCATATCATCAATATATGCCTCGACGTTTCTCCCAATCTGATCAAAGAACACTGTGTTTATCATTCGTTGGAAGGTAGCCGGGGCATTCTTAAGACCAAACGGCATAACCGTGTAACAGTATAATCCCTGATCAGTGACGAAGGCCGTCTTCTCCTGATCTTTCTTCCATAAAGGAATTTGATGGAAACCAGAATAGGCGTCCATAAAACTCATCAAGGCATGGCCGGCTGTTGAGTCGACCAGGTTATCAATTTTAGGCAGAGGGTAACTGTCTTTGGGGCACTCCTTGTTCAAGTCTGTGTAGTCTACACACATTCGCCAGGTGCCATTCGGCTTTTTAACAAGCACCACATTTGCAACCCAATCTGGGAAGTAACATTGCCGAATGAACCCTGCATCAAGTAATTTTTTGACTTCGGCGGCTGCCGCCTGACCTCTTTCTTCACCATGGTTCCGCTTCTTTTGCCGTACCGGCTTCTTTTTCGGATCCACAGCGAGTTTATGTACTGCCAGATCAGGACTAATGCCTGGCATTTCATGGACTTCAAATGCAAAGATGTCCTTGTATTCTTTCAACAGGTTGTGAAAGTCGTCACCAAGGTTCCTCAGAGCAGTCGTCCCAACTTTGACTGTTCGGTCAGGACGGGAGTCGTCTAATATCAGGTCCGCATGCTCACCAGCCGGCTGAGGGCGGAACTCATCCGGCCGGTCCTCTGCCAATGATTGCTATTTTCTTGCTTTTCTTGCGGACTCTGTCTGGGGCGCCTTTCTCTTTTTGTCGCCTGTTTCTTGAACAGGCGCACTCTCCTTGACGTTGTCAAGGTCTGTTTTTTCTCCACTTGACCCAGTGGCCATAACAGTGGGCTTGACATCCGAGAGATAGCACTCTCGGGCCATCCTCTGATCTCCCCTTAGGGAGCCGACTGTTCCATTATCCCTTTCAAACTTAAGCAGCATAAGTGACGGGATTATAACAGCCTTGGAATTATTCAGGGTTGGTCGACCCAGAATCATGTTGTAGGCCGAGAGTTCCTCTACTACTAGGAACCGGACTACCATGTGTCGTCCTTCCCCTTTTTCGCCCAGGCGAATGGGTAGATCTACTCGTCCCAGTGGGTGGACGACTCCTCCTCCAAACCCTATTAAAGGGTGGGAGACCGGATGTATGCAGTCCGTCTGATATTTCAGTTTTGACAGACATTTGCTGCTGATGAGATCTGAGGAGCTCCCGGTATCTATGAGGATTCGGCCAACTCTCTGGTTGGCCACTTTACATTCAATAACGAGAGGGTCGTCATGCGGCCCCCTTATTCCTCCTAGATCCTCTTCAGTGATGACAATCTCAGGAAATGTATATTTGGACGGCTGTTCTTGGTGAACGGAATTTACATCTAACCGCCTTATATTATCTTTGTTGCCCCTAATAGTGGGGCCGCCTCCTGAGAAGCCGCCGGCAATGGTGTAGACGACTGCATCATCTGTATCGGAACTGTCGGCCTGTTGATTCTTTTTGGCCGACTGCTTTTTTGAGGAAGTGTTCCCCGTAGATTTCTTGACATAAGTGTCAAGATCACCTTGATCAGCCAAGCGGTCTAGGTACCGCATGAGACTGATGCAGTCATTGGTGTGATGACCAACGTCATCATGATAAGCACAGATTTTGTCTTGGTTCCGGTTGCTCGCAGAACCCTTCATGGGGAGCGGCTTCTCAATTGAGAGCCGTCCCTTTATTTCTTTTAGGATAAACTGGTTATCCTTGTTAAACACATACTTTGGGGAGTATGGTTTGAATTCTTTTTTGTTTTTCTGGGCCGGCTGTTTAGAGGAATCAGCCGCCCAGACCTCTTTTCTTTTCTCATCTTTGTTGGACGACTGTTTCTGTCGTCCCTCTCTTTTGTCGAACCTCTTCCCGTCCGACTGTTTTATCGTACACAGATCAGTCGCCTGTATATAGGCTTCTGCTTCAATCAAGGCCTCTTGAAGAGTCGCCACCCTTTTTCGAACTAAATCAAATTTAAAGGTAGACCCGTCTTTGAGACCTCTAAAAAAGTCAGTATAAGCTACCTCATCCGGTAACCCTTGAATCTGTATTCTCATCAGGTTGAACCGCCTGATGTAGGAACGAAGCCCCTCCTTCTCGCCCTGCTGAATTGTTCCCAAATCAAGGGTCGTTTTCTTCGCAGGGATGTTCATAGCGAAGTTGGAGGCAAATAAGTAAGCAAGCGTCCTGAAGTTGTTTACACAACCAGTCGGCAGGTTGCCGAACCATTTCTGTGCAATTCCCTTGAGAGTCGCTGGGAAACACTTGCACCAAGTGGGATCATCCAACCCTTGAAGGTACATCAGGTTGGTGAATGCCATCAGATGGTCTTCTGGGTTAGTAGTGCCGTCATAGGCGCCTACTAGAACATTTTTTACTTTGGCCGGCTGAGCGGCTTCAGTAATTTCCTTGGAGAAGGCCGACGGCTGTTCACCAAGTCTAAGCAGCCGTAGCTGCCAGTCCATAGGTTGGACGTTTTTTGCTGTAGGTCCACCAAATGGAGGTGGCTGCATAAAATACTGTTGTTGCGGCACAAATGGTAAGTTTGGTACCGCCTGGGCACTATGAAAGCCGGACTGACGGGAGGTGCCGCCTGACTGACTCTCATGGTACGACTGAGTATGCCTCATCGAGGCATTTCGCAAACTGTCCTGAAAATTTGAAGTAGAAGCCGACTCTGATAATCGATCACTCTTCTTCTGCTCTAGCAGGTGCCGAGCATCTGTGAACGTTTGCTTTGACCCATCCGCCTGAATATGACGAACCGGTTTCCTATTTCCCGTAGGATAACGGAGTTTTGTGAAATCAAGAGCAGGTGGCTCCCGCTTCTTGGATTTAGGATGGGGAGTCGCCTCTCGCCCTTGAACTGTCTTCCTCTTCAATGAAGTGGAAGGTTTCTTGGCCGACTGCTCTTTGACTGAAGCAGGCGGTTTTTTGCTGATCAACTCTTGAATCTCTCCCTTGAAGTCCCTCATGAAGGTCATGAGTTCGTTCCTTGTGATGGGAGCAGACCCATCAGTCGGCTGTTGCCGAGCAAGGGGTGCGCCTGCTGGCTCGCTTCCTGTTTGAAGATGCTCCCGTTCCCTCATTTCGGTATGACGGGTACGTCGGGCCCTTAGGGTCCCGTCTGGAGCTGTATGAGTTTCAACTTCAAATTCACTTTCGGTATCATGGTCCGACTGAACTTGAGGGTCGTCTAGGGGACGCCTCTCTTCTGGAGTCGGTACAGACTTGGATGCCATCTCTGAAGTACTCTCCCCACAGACGGCGCCAAATGTTTCGGGGTTTTCTGATGTCCTGCGGGAGAGTTACAATTCCGAGACTGGAACCGGACGCCTGTACCTGCAAAATAACGGAGACTCCTGAGAGCTCCGCCTCCAACGGTCAAGTTAGTACCTGATTAAGGAGTAATTAATACGGAAATTAAAGTAATAAGATCTCTCTAGGTGAGAGTGCTTAGTGTTGGTAATCTGCGTCGTTAGCGAGATTAGCCGGTTGTCGATGTTCCGTAATAACTCTGTTCTTCCCTGCTTGAATTCTTTTGATTTGTTCAATTACCTAATTAATGAGGATTAATTAAGTATTTATAGCCTTGAGAAGCGTGCAACTCTCTAGGTTTAAAGTAAACCTAGGGCTGATCGGGCCTCTAAACTAGATTGGGCCTTGATGGCCGGTTTTCCCATTTGGCATGGGTGGACACGTGGCGTGTCTTAATTGGTCCGTAGAGGACGTATCTGTGATTGACACGTGGCAGGCTCCCGTTGGCCTTCGTGAAGGACACGTGGCGGAACCTGGTTGGTCCACTTGTCTGACGGTGATTGGTGGATAAAAATCCCCTAATCAAAAGTCAAACACATTCAAATAAAGCTTTTTGAATCAAATTAAAGTTTAATGCATGCTACAAAGCTGATTGAATCAAACGAAAGTCAAACACAATTATACAAAGCTATTTAAATTAAATGAAAGTCAAACACATTCAAACAAAGCTTTTTGAATCAAATGAAAGTCAAATGCATTCAACAAAGGTAATTGAATCAAATGAAAGTCAAACACAATCAAACAAACCTAATTGAGTCAAATGAAAGTCAAACACATTCAAACAGAGCTTTTTGAATCAAATGAAAGTCAAATGAATTCATTCAAGCTAATTGAATCAAATGAAAGTCAAACACATTCAAATAAAGCTTTTGAATCAAATTAAAGTCTAATGCATTCTACAAAGCTAATTGAATCAAATGAATGTTAAATGTATTCTACCAAGCTAAACGAATCAAATGGAAGTCAAACTCATTCAAACAAAGCTAATTGAATCAAATGAATGTCAAACAAATTCAAACATAGCTTTTTGAATCAAATTAAGGTCAAACACATTCAAACAAAGCTGATTAAATCAAATGAAAGTCAATCACTTTCAAACAAGGCGTTTTAAATCAAATGAAAGTCAAATACATTCAACAAAGCTAATTTAATCAAATGAAAGTCATATGCATTCTACAAAGCTAATTGAATCAAATGAAAGTTAAACACATTCAAGCAAAGCTAATTGAATTAATTGAAAGTCAAACACATTCAAACAAATCTTTTTGAATCAAATAAAAGTTAAATGCATTCAATAAAGCTAATTGAATCAAATGAAAGTCAAACACAGTCAACCAAAGCTTTTTGATTCAAATTAAAGTCAAATACATTCAACAAAGCTAATTTAATCAAATAAAAGTCAATTGCATTCTACAAAGCTAATTGAATCTAATGAAAGTCAAATACAATTAAACAAAGCTATTTAAATCAAATGAAGGTCAAAAAATTTCAAACAAAGCTTTTTGAATTAAATGAAAGTCAAATGTATTCATTCAAGCTAATTGAATCAAATGAAAGTCAAACACATTCAAATAAAGCTTTTGGAATCAAATTAAAGTCTAATGCATTCTACAAAGCTAATTGAATCGAATGAAAGTCAAACACAATTAAACAAAGCTATTTAAATCAAATGAAAGTCAAACACATTCTAACAAAGCTTTTTGAATCAAATAAAAGTCAAATGCATTCAACAAAGCTAATTGAATCAAATGAAAGTCAAACACATTCAAACAAAGTTAATTGAATCAAATGAAAGTCAAACACATTCAAACAAAGATTTTTGAATCAAATGAAAGTCAAATGCATTCTATAAAGCTAATTGAATCGAATGAAAGTCAAACACATTCAAGCAAAGCTTTCTGAATCTAATGAAAGTTTAATGCATTCAACAAAGCTAATTTAATGAAATAGAAGTAAAATGCGTTCTACAAAGCTAATTTAATTAAATAAAAGTCAAACACATTCAAGCAAAGGTAATTGAATCAAATGAAAGTGAAACACATTCAAACAAATCTATTTGAATCAAATGATAGTCAAATGCATTCAATAAAGCAAATTGAATCAAATGAAAGTCAAACACAGTCAACCAAAGCTTTTTGATTCAAATTAAAGTCTAATGCATTCAACAAAGCTAATTTAATAAAATGAAAGTCAAATGCATTCTACAAAGCTAATTTAATCAAATGAAAGTCAAACACATTCAAAAAAAGCTGATTGAATCAAATGAAAGTCAAACACATTCAAACAAAGCTTTTTGAATCAAATTAAAGTCTAATGCATAAAACAAAGCTAATCGAATCAAATGAAAGTCAAACACATTCAAACAAAGTTAATTGAATCAAATGAAAGTCAAACACATTCAAACAAAGATTTTTGAATCAAATGAAAGTCAAATGCATTCTATAAAGCTAATTGAATCGAATGAAAGTCAAACACATTCAAGCAAAGCTTTCTGAATCTAATGAAAGTTTAATGCATTCAACAAAGCTAATTTAATGAAATAGAAGTAAAATGCGTTCTACAAAGCTAATTTAATTAAATAAAAGTCAAACACATTCAAGCAAAGGTAATTGAATCAAATGAAAGTGAAACACATTCAAACAAATCTATTTGAATCAAATGATAGTCAAATGCATTCAATAAAGCAAATTGAATCAAATGAAAGTCAAACACAGTCAACCAAAGCTTTTTGATTCAAATTAAAGTCTAATGCATTCAACAAAGCTAATTTAATAAAATGAAAGTCAAATGCATTCTACAAAGCTAATTTAATCAAATGAAAGTCAAACACATTAAAAAAAAGCTGATTGAATCAAATGAAAGTCAAACACATTCAAACAAAGCCTTTTGAATCAAATTAAAGTCTAATGCATTAAACAAAGCTAATTGAATCAAATGAAAGTCAAACACATTCTAACAAAGCTAATTAAATCAAATGAAAGTTAAACACATTCAAACAAACCTAATTGAGTCAAATGAAAGTCAAACACATTTTCAAATAGAGCTTTTTGAATCAAATGAAACTCAAATGCATTCATCAAAGCTAATTGAATCGAATGAAAGTCAAACACAGTCAAACAAACCGAATTGAATCAAATGAAAGTCAAACACATTTAAACAAAGCTTTTTGAATCAAATGAAAGTTAAATGAATTCATTCAAGCTAATTGAATCAAATGAAAGTCAAACACATTCAAATAAAGCTTTTTGAATCAAATTAAAGTTTAATGCATGCTACAAAGCTAATTGAATCAAACGAAAGTCAAACACAATTATACAAAGCTATTTAAATCAAATGAAAGTCAAACACATTCAAACAAAGCTTTTTGAATCAAATGAAAGTCAAATGCATTCAACAAAGGTAATTGAATCAAATGAAAGTCAAACACAATCAAACAAACCTAATTGATTCAAATGAAAGTCAAACACATTCAAACAGAGCTTTTTGAATCAAATGAAAGTCAAATGAATTCATTCAAGCTAATTGAATCAAATGAAAGTCAAACACATTCAAATAAAGCTTTTTGAATCAAATTAAAGTCTAATGCATTCTACAAAGCTAATTGAATCAAATGAATGTTAAATGTATTCTACCAAGCTAAACGAATCAAATGGAAGTCAAACTCATTCAAACAAAACTAATTGAATCAAATGAAAGTCAAACAAATTCAAACAAAGCTTTTTGAATCAAATTAAAGTCAAACACATTCAAAGAAAACTTATTAAATCAAATGAAAGTCAAACACTTTCAAACAAAGCGTTTTAAATCAAATGAAAGTAAAATACATTCAACAAAGCTAATTTAATCAAATGAAAGTCATATGCATTCTACAAAGCTAATTGAATCAAATGAAAGTTAAACACATTCAAGCAAAGCTAATTGAATTAATTGAAAGTTAAACACATTCAAACAAATCTTTTTGAATCAAATAAAAGTTAAATGCATTCAATAAAGCTAATTGAATCAAATGAAAGTCAAACACAGTCAACCAAAGCTTTTTGATTCAAATTAAAGTCAAATACATTCAACAAAGCTAATTGAGTCAAATGAAAGTCAAACACATTCAAATAGAGCTTTTTGAATCAAATGAAACTATAATGCATTCATCAAAGCTAATTGAATCGAATGAAAGTCAAAAAAACATTCAAACAAACCTAATTGAATCAAATGAAAGTAAAACACATTCAAACAAAGCTTTTTGAATCAAATGAAAGTCAAATGAATTCATTCAAGCTAATGAATCAAATGAAAGTCAAAGACATTCAAATAAAGCTTTTTGAATCAAATTAAAGTCTAATGCATTCTACAAAGCTAATTGAATTAAATGAATGTTAAATGTATTCTACCAAGCTAAACGAATCAAATGGAAGTCAAACTCATTCAAACAAAGCTAATTGAATCAAATGAATGTCAAACAAATTCAAACAAAACTTTTTGAATCAAATTAAAGTCAAACACATTCAAACAAAGCTTTTTAAATCAAATGAAAGTCAATCACTTTCAAACAAGGCGTTTTAAATCAAATGAAAGTCAAATACATTCAACAAAGCTAATTTAATCAAATGAAAGTCATATGCATTCTACAAAGCTAATTGAATCAAATGAAAGTTAAACACATTCAAGCAAAGCTAATTGAATTAATTGAAAGTCAAACACATTCAAACAAATCTTTTTGAATCAAATAAAAGTTAAATGCATTCAATAAAGCTAATTGAATCAAATGAAAGTCAAACACTGTCAACCAAAGCTTTTTGATTCAAATTAAAGTCAAATACATTCAACAAAGCTAATTTAATCAAATAAAAGTCAATTGCATTCTACAAAGCTAATTGAATCTAATGAAAGTCAAACACAATTAAACAAAGCTATTTAAATCAAATGAAAGTCAAAAACATTCAAGCAAAGCTAATTGAATTAAATGAAAGTCAAAGACATTGAAACAAAGCTAATTGAATTAAATGAAAGACAAACAAATTCAAACAAAGCTGTTTGAATCAAATTAAAGTCTAATGCATTCTACAAAGCTAATTGAATTAAATGAAAGTCAAGCACAATTAAACAAAGCTATATAAATAAAATGAAAGTCTAACACACTCAAACAAAGCCTTTTGAATCAAATGAAAGTCAAATGAATTCATTCAAGCTAATTGAATCAAATGAAAGTCAAACAAATTCAAACAAAGCTTTTTGAATCAAATGATAGTCAAATGCATTCTATAAAGCTAATTAAATCAAATAAAAGTCAAACACATTCAAGCAAAGCTTTCTGAATCAAATGAAAGTTTAATGGATTCAGCAAAGCTAATTTAATGAAATAAAAGTAAAATGTGTTCTACAAAGCTAATTGAATTAAATGAAACTCAAACACATTCAAGCAAAGGTAATTGAATCAAATTATAGTCAAACACATTCAAACAAATCTATTTGAATCAAATGATAGTTAAATGCATTCAATAAAGCTAATTGAATCAAATGAAAGTCAAACACAGTCAACCAAAGCTTTTTGATTCAAATTAAAGTCTAATGCATTCAACAAAGCAAATTTAATAAAATGAAAGTCAAACACATTTGAATCAAATGAAAGTCAAACACATTCAAACAAAGCTTTTTGAATCAAATTAAATTCTAATGCATTAAACAAAGCTAATTGAATCAAATGAAAGTCAAACACATTCTAACAAAGCTAATTGAATCAAATAAAAGGTAAACACATTCAAACAAACCTAATTGAGTCAAATGAAAGTCAAACACATTCAAATAGAGCTTTTTGAATCAAATGAAACTCAAATGCATTCATCAAAGCTAATTGAATCGAATGAAAGTCAAAAACATTCAAACAAACCTAATTGAATCAAATGAAAGTCAAACACATTCAAACAAAGCTTTTTGAATCAAATGAAAGTCAAATGAATTCATTCAAGCTAATTGAATCAAATGAAAGTCAAACACATTCAAATAAAGCCTTATTGAATTAAATTAAAGTTTAATGCATTCTACAAAGCTAATTGAATCAAACGAAAGTCAAACACAATTAAACAAAGCTATTTAAATCAAATGAAAGTCAAACACATTCAAATAAAGTTTTTTGAATCAAATGAAAGTCAAATGCATTCAATAAAGGTAATTGAATCAAATGAAAGTCAAACACATTCAAACAAAGTTAATGAAATCAAATGAAAGTCAAACACATTCAAACAAAGCTTTTCGAATCAAATGAAAGTCAAATGCATTCTATAAAACTAATTGAGTCAAATGGAAGTCAAACACATTCAATCAAAGCTTTCTGAATTAAATGAAAGTCAAATGCATTCAACAAAGCTAATTGAATCAAATGAATGTTAAATGCATTCTACAAAGCTAAACGAATCAAATGGAAGTCAAACACATTCAAACAAAGCTAATTGAATCAAATGAAAGTCAAACACATTCAAACAAAGCTTTTTGATTCAAATTAAATTCTAATGCATTAAACAAAGCTAATTGAATCAAATGAAAGTCAAACACATTCTAACAAAGCTAATTGAATCAAATAAAAGGTAAAAACATTCAAACAAACCTAATTGAGTCAAATGAAAGTCAAACACATTCAAATAGAGCTTTTTGAATCAAATGAAACTCAAATGCATTCATCAAAGCTAATTGAATCGAATGAAAGTCAAAAACATTCAAACAAACCTAATTGAATCAAATGAAAGTCAAACACATTCAAACAAAGCTTTTTGAATCAAATGAAAGTCAAATGAATTCATTCAAGCTAATTGAATCAAATGAAAGTCAAACACATTCAAATAAAGCCTTATTGAATCAAATTAAAGTTTAATGCATTCTACAAAGCTAATTGAATCAAACAAAAGTCAAACACAATTAAACAAAGCTATTTAAATCAAATGAAAGTCAAACACATTCAAATAAAGTTTTTTGAATCAAATGAAAGTCAAATGCATTCAATAAAGGTAATTGAATCAAATGAAAGTCAAACACATTCAAACAAAGTTAATGAAATCAAATGAAAGTCAAACACATTCAAACAAAGCTTTTCGAATCAAATGAAAGTCAAATGCATTCTATAGAACTAATTGAGTCAAATGGAAGTCAAACACATTCAATCAAAGCTTTCTGAATTAAATGAAAGTCAAATGCATTCAACAAAGCTAATTGAATCAAATTAATGTTAAATGCATTCTACAAAGCTAAATGAATCAAATGGAAGTCAAACACATTCAAACAAAGCTAATTGAATCAAATGAAAGTCAAACAAATTTAAACAAAGCTTTTTGAATCAAATTAAAGTCAAACTCATTCTGATCCAAAGTGGACATCTAATGAACCTGTTGCTTTAGTCTTAGAGACTCTTGGATTTTATCCATTTACAAAGAAGGCTGAAGTTCTATGTTGCATTTCATGGGTAGATTGAAGATTGGGCGCATGGCGCGCTTCACTACAGATTTGGCACGTTTCACTGCTATTTTGGGCGTGTGGATCCTAAGCCATTTACTAGCTATTATTATCTTATATTTTAGTTAATGTTGCTGAAATAATGCCAAGAGTTTAGCTCTTTGGCCGGTTGTAATAGGAAGTTATCATTAGGCTTTATTATGCTTTTATTGTTTAGCTTAAATCAAGGAGGAAAACTGCTGGCTTTTGGCTGTTCATGCTTGGACGGTTTTCCTTGACTTTTGGTGTGTTTTTGCTGCTCCTTTCCTCTATAAAAGGGAGAGCAAAACAGAAATAAAAACCAGTTTTGAGTTTGGATAAAAAACCTTGTGTTTTAGCATTTTAACTTAGAGTTTGTCTCAAGTTCAAGTGTTCCCTTATTGCTTTGAGTAAGTCTTGAGTGATAAGCTTAGGAGAGATTGAGTGAGTCTTATCTCTGGCCTAAAACCCCAAAACGTTGAGTGTGTCCTTGAGTTTTGGCCCTTTTATCTTGTTCCATGATATTTGAGTATTCTAACTATAAGTATTTTTAAATCCATCAACCCATATTCGGGAGGGTGTATTTAGATTTACATCATCTGGTATCAGAGCCTAGTTAAGGGTTTCTTGAAGAAAATCGAGTTTGAAGGCGTTTGGAGCAAAACGGCAGAATTCAATCAGTTTGGAGTTGCGGTTTGAGAAGGACATATCTCCTTCGTTTTCTGTCCAAATCGAGTTATTTCTTTTTTGAATCTGGATATTTTTTTGCGTAGATTACTCACAAAAATTTTCAGATATTTTGGAATTTTTCTGCTAATAAACTGGGCAGGTTTTTCGCAGCAACGCAGAAAAGAGGCAAAACCGGGAAGGCAGAATTCAATTGAAGATTTCTCCCTCATCCGAAAAGCTTTTGAGGAATTTCTTTTTTGCAAATTGGTTGTTTTGATCTGAATATTCTGAATTTGTAAGCCTTTGAGAGTCTAGAGGCAATTTTCGTTTTTCATTTTGTCTCTAATTTCGGCAGTTTTCATTGTACTTGTAATATCCAAGCAAAAATAGTGGAAATCATGTCTAGTGAGGAGCTTGCTAGAATGTTGCAAGTAATCACTGAAAAATTGGAGAATTTGGAGAAAAAAACAGAAGAGAGTGAAGTCTCTAGGGCACAACAAGATACTAGGATGGATGCCATATCTGATATGCTCCTTAAAGCCACTAGGAAAATAAATGAATTAGAGGAGGAGGATGAAAATAGTGGTAACAATTTTAGACAATTTGATGAAGATAGGGGTCTAAAAATTGATATGCATGAATTTGATGGAGGGCATGATTGTGAGGCTTTCTTAGATTGGGTTAGGCAAATTGAAACCGTTTTTTGATTACAAGGGGTATGATGATAGGAAACGGTTCAAGTTGGCTGTCCTTAAACTCACTAAACTAGCTGCATTGTGGTATGAAAACCTCAAGTCAAATAGAAGAAGAGAAGGGAAAGATAAGATAGACTCATGGGAAAAATTAAAAAAGAAAATGAGGGAAAAATGGGTAAGTAAAGAGTATGAGCAAGATCAATACTTAAAATTAACCCACCTATCACAAGAAAACATGAGTGTGGAGGATTACATAAAAGAATTTGAAAGGTTAGGCTTGACTTGCGACTTGCAAGAAAAGGAGGCTTACAAAATTGCTAGATTTGTCAAGGGGTTGACCAAAGAAATTAATAGGAAAGTGGAAGTTACTCATTATGCCACTTTTAGTGATGTATGCAAACTAGCTTTGAAGTATGAGTCTCAACTTAAAGAAGAAAGGGAGAAAGAGAAGCCCAAAAATTCTTCTTTCAAGAATACTTCGAAATTTACTCCTTTCAACTCTAAAGGGAGTACTTTTCAAAGTAAAACCTTTTCACCTAGCTCATCAAAAGGGAAAGAAAAACAAGTAGTTTCGCCTAGTGAGCTTTCAACTAGGAGAAAATGCTTCAAGTGTCATGGGAGAGGACATATTGCATCGGAATGTCCTAGTAAGAGTGTGTTAACAGCCTCTCAATGTGCTCTCATGGATGAGGAGGAGAAGGTCTATAACTTTGTGGCTCATGAGGAGGGTTGCGAGTTTGATGAAGAGTATGAGGAAGAGATTCAACCCGAAGATGAGTTCAACATGATGGTGGTTCGTAGAATCTTGTATAATGAACCCGAAATTGATCTTAAACAACGAAACAACTTGTTCCACACTAGATGCAAGATAGGAGAGAAGACTTGCAATGTGATTGTTTATAGTGGTGCCCAAACAGATGTTGTTTCATCCGAGGCTGTGAGTAAATTGAAGCTACCCACTAGAGACCATGGTGAACCTTACAAGCTCAATTGGTTGAATGATGGCACAAGCATTAGAGTCAAGAAGCAAGCATTGGTGTCTTATTCCATTGGAGGGTTCGAAGATGAGCGTTGGTGTGATATTCTTCCTATGGATGCGTGTCATTTGTTGCTTGGAAGACCGTGGCAGTTTGATCATGATTCGGAGCATAAAGGGAAAACTAATGTGTATATTGTAACTACCAAAAATGGTAGAAAAGTTAAGTTAGTGCCTTTACCTCCTAAAGTTGCTAAGAAAGAAAAAGAGAAAAGCAACTATCTTGTAGCTTGTAATAAAACTGATGATGCCGTGAAAGTGGCCGAGCTGTACTTCAAGGAAATTGTCAAACTCCATGGCATTCCTCGAAGTATAGTATCTGATAGGGACTCCAAATTCCTTAGTCACTTTTGGAGAACCCTATGGAAACTTGTGGGTACCAAGTTACTATTTAGTACCTCTCATCATCCCCAAACCGATGGGCAAACCGAGGTCACTAATAGAACTTTGGGTACTTTGTTACGAGGTCTTGTGAGCAAAACGCAAAAAGATTGGGACATGAAATTAGCCCATGCGGAGTTTGCTTACAATAGAGCTCATTCCCTAACTACTTCCCGTTCTCCATTTGAAGTAGTTTATGGAGTGAACCCATTTGTGCCGATTGATCTTGTTCCTATGGTTAAGAGTGACATGGTAGAGAAAGATGCTAAAAAGAGGGTGGAAACCTTTCAAAAAACCTGTGAGCAAGTGAAGAAAAGAATTGAGGAGATGAATAAAAAATACCAAGAGCGAGCCAATAAGAAACGCAAACAGCCTATTTTTCATCCCGGGGACTTGGTTTGGGTGCATTTGAGGAAGGAGAGGTTCCCTAAGCTTCGCAAAAACAAGCTTATGCCTCGTTCTGATGGTCCTTTTAAGGTTCTTGAGAGGGTGAACGATAGTGCTTACAAAATTGAGCTACCAGACGAATTGATGGGTGTTAGTGCGACTTTCAATGTAGGGGATTTATCACCATACTTTGATGATTCAAGTTTGAGGGCAAACTCTTTTGAAGAAGGGGGGAATGATCCAAAGTGGACATCTAATGAGCCTGTTGCTTTAGTCTTAGAGACTCTTGGATTTTATCCATTTACAAAGAAGGCTGAAGTTCTATGTTGCATTTCATGGGTAGATTGAAGATTGGGCGCATGGCGCGCTTCACTACAGATTTGGCACGTTTCACTGCTATTTTGGGCGTGTGGATCCTAAGCCATTTACTAGCTATTATTATCTTATATTTTAGTTAATGTTGCTGAAATAATGCCAAGAGTTTAGCTCTTTGGCCGGTTGTAATAGGAAGTTATCATTAGGCTTTATTATGCTTTTATTGTTTAGCTTAAATCAAGGAGGAAAACTGCTGGCTTTTGGCTGTTCATGCTTGGACGGTTTTCCTTGACTTTTGGTGTGTTTTTGCTGCTCCTTTCCTCTATAAAAGGGAGAGCAAAACAGAAATAAAAACCAGTTTTGAGTTTGGATAAAAAACCTTGTGTTTTAGCATTTTAACTTAGAGTTTGTCTCAAGTTCAAGTGTTCCCTTATTGCTTTGAGTAAGTCTTGAGTGATAAGCTTAGGAGAGATTGAGTGAGTCTTATCTCTGGCCTAAAACCCCAAATCTTTGAGTGTGTCCTTGAGTTTTAGCCCTTTTATCTTGTTCCATGATATTTGAGTATTCTAACTATAAGTATTTTTAAATCCATCAACCCATATTCGGGAGGGTGTATTTAGATTTACATCACATTCAAACAAAGCTTATTAAATCAAATGAAAGTCAAACATTTTCAAACAAAGCGTTTTAAATCAAATGAAAGTCAAATGCATTCAACAAAGCTAATTTAATCAAATGAAAGTCATATGCATTCTACAAAGCTAATTGAATCAAATGAAAGTTAAACACATTCAAGCAAAGCTAATTGAATTAAATGAAAGTCAAACACATTCAAACAAATCTTTTTGAATCAAACAAAAGTCAAATGCATTCAATAAAGCTAATTGAATCAAATGAAAGTCAAACACGGTCAACCAAAGCTTTTTGATTCAAATTAAAGTCTAATAAATTCAACAAAGCTAATTTAATCAAATAAAAGTCAATTGCATTCTACAAAGCTAATTGAATCTAATGAAAGTTTCGACCAATAGCATGCTGTAATGTTCTCTACAAAATTATCTCGAAAATGTTGTGCTCTAGGATGAAAGGGGTGTTACCTGTGCTAATTAATGAGTCCCAAGGTGCTTTTATTGTTGGTAGGTCGATTTTAGACAATGTGCTTATTTTGTCAGGACATTCTTAAAGATTATAATAATAAAAGGAAGTCTCCTAGGTGTATTGTGAAGGTTGATCTTCGAAAAGCCTATGATTCAGTTTACTGGAGCTTTATTGAGGATATGCTAGGCTGTTTTGGTTTCCCTACTCAGCTTGTTCATTGGATTATGGAATGTGTGACCTCTCCCTCTTATTCCATCTTTTTAAATGGGGGTATGCATGGTTTCTTTCCGGGTAAGAGAGGTGTGAGACAGGGAGATCCCATGTCTCCTCTTCTCTTTGTGATTGTAATGGAGTATTTAACCAGGCTGCTAAGGAAGGTAGGGCACAAGAAGGGTTTCAAGTTTCACTATAGGTGCAAACAGTTGAAACTTAATCATCTGGTGTTTGCTGATGATTTAATGCTCTTTGCTTATGGGGATAAAAAATCAGTGAGCTATCTTACAAGAGCTCTGAAAATGTTTGAAAAGGTCTCGGGGTTGCTAGCTAACTCTGATAAGACTGCCATCTATTTTGGTAATGTTCATCCTGATATTAAGAAGGAGATTTTACAGCACTCGGGGTTTGTGGAAGGCTGTATGCCTTTTAAATACTTGGGTATATCTTTGAATAACAGATACATGAAGGTTAGTGATTTTGATGGGTTAATTGACAGTATGCTGGCTAGGATGACTAGGTGGTCCAGTAGGAACCTTTCTTATGCTGCAAGAGTGTGCACATAAATTCTGTTCTTATGAGCCTACACACCTACTGGGCACAATGTATTATGTTTCCTAAGATAGTCATTAACAGGATAAATCAGCTATGCAGGGCATTCTTATGGTGTGGGTCAGCTTCATTGTCTAAATGCCCTCCTGTTGCTTGGAGTTGGATTTGTCGAGCTAAGAAGACTGGTGGTATGGGGATCAGAGATTGTGAGCTGTGGAATAAGGCTGCCCTAGGCAAGTTTGTTTGGAAGGTGGTTCAGAAACAAGACTCATTATGGGTTAAATGGATCCACAATGTCTACTTGAAAGAGACTAATTGGTGGTCCTATGTCCCCAAGAAAGCTGATGGCTGGGCTTGGAAGAGGATCTGCTCTGTTAAGGATGAGTTAAAGGATGGTTTTCACTCTGAACACTGGAAAGAGGGGAAGTACTCTATCTCAGATGGATATGCCTGGTTACAGAGAGGTTCACAGACTATAGATTGGGATAGCTGGATCTGGAATCATTACAATGTTCCTAGACATTCTATTATAGCTTGGATGGCTATTTTGGGCAGACTGAGAACAAGAGATAAATTACTGAGAATAGGTGTTAGTGACTCTGCTACTTGCTATCTTTCTGGAGATCAGAGGGAAGATCATAGTCACCTATTTTTCAACTGTCCTTACAGCAGAAGATGTATGAATATTATCTGTCATTTGTTGCAGATTTCAGATAATCATGTTGATATTAACAGCACCTGGAAATGTTGGAAAAAATTGTTTAAAGACCCTATTAAGAGAAAGGTGGGCTTTGCTGTCCTTACTGGTTTGGTGTACTACCTCTGGTATGCACGGAATCACACCTTCTGGAATGCTGTTGTTCCTCATCCGAGAAGATTATGCACTAAAATGTGCACAGAGATTGTTGACAGAATTCAGCAAAATATTGGTAGTAAGTGGAAAAAACAGCATTGTAAATGGCTGTTTATGCTTAGAAGTTGTATTCCTCGATAGGCCCTTTTGTTTTGGGCCTTTTAGCTTTGTTTTTTTTTTTAGTTTGTCTTGGTTTGTTTGCTTTGTGCTAGAACTTATGGGCTGTTGTGCCTTCCAACTTTGTGCCTAGCCCATCCTAGCTTTGAGGCACCCTTCCTAGAAGGTGGTCTCTCCTAGGTCTGGGGTTGTACTTGAGGGCTTGTCCCTCGTCTTTTGGTATTAATAATTTTCTTACCTTTTCAAAAAAAAAAAAAAGAATCTAATGAAAGTCAAACACAATTAAACAAAGCTATTTAAATCAAATGAAAGTCAAACATTTTCAAACAAAGCTTTTTGAACTAAATGAAAGTCAAATGCATTCAACAAAGCTAATTGAATCAAATGAAAGTAAAAAACATTCAAACAAAGCTTTTCAAATCAAATGAAAGTCAAATGCATTCTACAAAGCTAATTGAATCAAATGAAAATCAAACACATTCAAGCAAAGCTAATTGAATCAAGTGAAAGTCAAACACATTCAAACAAAGCTTTTTTAATCAAATTAAAGTTTAATGCATTCAACAAAGCTAATTGAATCAAATGAAAGTCAAATGCATTCTATAAAGCTAATTGAATCAAATGAAAGTCAAACACATTCTACCACAGCTTTTTTAATCAAATGAAAGTCAAATGCATTCATCAAAGCTAATTGAATCGAATGAAAGTCAAACACATTCGAACAAACCTAATTGAATCAAATAAAAGTCAAATGCATTCATCAAAGCTAATTGAATCAAATAAAAGTCAAATGCATTCATCAAAGCTAATTGAATCGAATAAAAAACAAACACATTTAAACAAACCTAATTGAATCAAATGAAAGTCAAACACATTCAATCAAAGCTTTTTGAATTAAATGAAAGTCAAATGCATTCAACAAAGCTAATTGAATCAAATGAAAGTCAAACACATTCAAACAAAGTTAATTGATTAAAATGAAAGTCAAACACATTGAAACAAAGCTTTTCGAATCAAATGAAAGTCAAATGCATTCTACAAAGCTAATTGAATCAAATGAAAGTCAAACATATTCACGCAAAGCTAATTGAATCAAAAGAAAGTCAACTCATTCAAACAAATCTTTTTGAATTAAATGAAAGTCAAAAGCATTCAATAAAGCTAATTGAATCAAATGAAAGTCAAACACGGTCAACCAAAGCTTTTTGATTCAAATTAAAGTTTAACGCATTCAACAAAGCTAATTTAATGAAATGAAAGTCAAACACATTCAAACAAAGCTAATTGAATCAAATGAAAGTCAAACACATTCAAACAAATCTTTTTGAATCAAATTAAAGTCAAACACATTCAAACAAAGCTTATTAAATCAAATGAAAGTCAAACACTTTCAAACAAAGCTTTTTGAATCAAATGAAATTCAAATGCATTCAATAAAGCTAATTGAATCAAATGAAAGTCAAACACATTCAAACAGAGTATTTTGAATCAAATGAAAGTCAAATGCATTCATCAAAGCTAATTGAATTGAATGAAAGTCGAACACAAACAAACAAACCTAATTGAATCAAATAAAAGTCAAATGCATTTAACAAAGCTAATTGCATCAAATAAAAGTCAAATGCATTCATCAAAGCAAATTGAATCGAATATAAATCAAACACAGTCAAACAAACCTAATTGAATCAAACGAAAGTTAAACACATTCAAACAAAGCCTTTTGAATTAAATGAAAGTCAAATGCATTCAACAAAGCTAATTGAATCAAATGAAAGTAAAAAACATTCGAACAAAGTTAATTGAATCAATTCAAAGTCAAACACATTAAAACAAAGCTTTTCGAATCAAATGAAAGTCAAATGCATTCTACAAAGCTAATTGAATCAAATGAAAGTCAAACACGTTCAAGCAAAGCTAATTGAATCAAATAAAAGTCAAACACATTCAAACAAATCTTTTTGAATCAAACAAAAGTCAAATGTATACAATAAAGCTAATTGAATCAAATGAAAGTCAAACACAGTCAACCAAATCTTTTTTATTCAAATTAAAGTCTAATGCATTCAACCAAGCTAATTGAATCAAACAAAAGTCAAATGCATTCTACAAAGCTAATTGAATCAAATGAAAGACAAACACATTCAAGCAAAGCTAATTGAATCAAATGAAACACAAACACATTCAAACAAATCTTTTTAAATCAAATAAAAGTCAAATGCATTCAATAAAGCTAATTGAATCAAATAAAAGTCAAACATAGTCAACCAAAGCTTTTTAATTCAAATTAAAGTCTAATGCATTCAACAAAGCTAATTTAATCAAATAAAAGTCAAATGCATTCTATAGAGCTAATTGAATCAAATGAAAGTCAAACACATTCAAACAAAGCTAATTGAATCAAATGAGAGTCAAACACATTTAAACAAAGCTTTTTGAATCAAATTAAAGTCTAATGCATTAAACATTGCTAATTGATTCAAATGAAAGTCAAACACATTCAAACAAAGTTAATTGAATCAAATGAAAGTCAAACACATTCAAACAGAGTTTTTTGAATCAAATGAAAGTCAAATGCATTCATCAAAGCTAATTGAATCGAATGAAAGTCAAACACATTCAAACAAACCTATTTGAATCAAATGAAAGTCAAACACATTCAAACAAAGCTTTTTGAATTAAATGAAAGTCAAACGCATTCAACAAAGCTAATTGAATCAAATGAAAGTCAAACACATTCAAACAAAGTTAATTGATTAAAATGAAAGTCAAACACATTCAAACAAAGCTTTTCGAATCAAATGAAAGTCAAATGCATTCTACAAAGCTAATTGAATCAAATGAAAGTCAAACATATTCAAGCAAAGCTAATTGAATCAAAAGAAAGTCAACTCATTCAAACAAATCTTTTTGAATCAAATGAAAGTCAAAAGCATTCAATAAAGCTAATTGAATCAAATGAAAGTCAAACACGGTCAACCAAAGCTTTTTGATTCAAATTAAAGTCTAACGCATTCAACAAAGCTAATTTAATCAAATGAAAGTCAAACACATTCAAACAAAGCTAATTGAATCAAATGAAAGCTAAACACATTCAAACAAAGCTTTTTGAATCAAATTAAAGTCTAACGCATTAAACAAAGCTAATTGAATCAAATGAAAGTTAAACACATTCAAACAAAGCTAATTGAATCAAATGAAAGTTAAACACATTTAAAAAAAATCTTTTTTAATCTAATTAAAGTCTAATGCATTCAACAAAGCTAATTGAATCAAATGAAAGTCAAATGCATTCTATAAAGCTGATTAAATCAAATGAAAGTCAAACACATTCAAACAGAACTTTTTGAATCAAACGAAAGTCAAATGCATTCATCAAAGCTAATTGAATCAAATGAAATTCAAACAAATTCAAACAAACCTAATTGAGACAAATGAATGTCAAACACATTCAAACAAAGCTTTTTAAATCAAATGAAATTCAAACGAATTCATTCAAGCTAATTAAATCAAATGAAAGTCAAACACAATCAACTAAAGCTTTTTGAATCAAATTAAAGTCAAATGAATTCTACAAAGCTAATATAATCAAATTAATGTCAAACACAATTAAACAACGCTATTTAAATCAAATGAAAGTCAAACATATACAAACAAAGCTTTTTCAATCAAATGAAAGTCAAATGAATTCAACAAAGTTAATTAAATCAAATGAAAGTCAAACACATTGAAACAAAACTTTTTGAATTAAATGAAAGTCAAATGCATTCAACACAGCTAATTGAATCAAATGAAAGTCAAACTCATTCAAACAAAGTTAATTGAATCAAATGAAAGTCAAACACATTCAAACAAAGCTTTTCGAATCAAATGAAAGTCAAATGTATTCTATAAAACTAATTGAATCAAATGAAAGTCAAACATATTCAAACAAAACTTTCTGAATTAAATGAAATTCAAATGTATTAAACAAAGCTAAATGAATCAAATGAAAGTCAAATGCATTCTACAAAGCTAAACGAATCAAATGGAAGTCAAACACATTCTAACAAAGCTAATTGAATCAAATGAAAGTCTAACACATTCAAACAAAGCTTTTTAAATCAAATGAAAGTCAAATGAATTCATTCAAGCTAATTAAATCAAATGAAAGTCAAACATATTCAAATAAAGCTTTTTAAATCAAATTAAAGTCTAATTTCTTCTACAAAGCTAATTGAATCAAATTAAAGTCAAACACATTCAATCAAAGCTTTTCGAATCAAATGAAAGTCAAATGCATTCTACACAGCTAATTGAATAAAATGAAAGTTAAACACATTCAAGCAAAGCTTATTGAATCAAATCAAAGTTAAACACATTAATACAAATCTTTTTGTATTAAATAAAAGTCAAATGTATTCAATAAAGCTAATTGAATCAAATGAAAGTCAAACACAGTCAACCAAAGCTTTTTGATTCAAATAAAAGTTTAATGTATTCAACAAAGCTAATTTAATCAAATAAAGTCAAATGCATTCAATAAAGCAAATTAAATCAAATGAAAGTCAAACACAGTCAAACAAAGCTTTTTGATTCAAATTAAACTCTAATGCTATCAACAAGGCTAATTTAATAAAATAAAAAGGTCAAATGCATTCTACAAAACTAATTGAATCAAATGAAAGTCAAAGACATTCGAACAAAGCTAATTGAATCAAATGAAAGTCTAACTAATTCAAACAAAGTTTTTTGAATTAAATGAAAGTCGAACACATTCAACAAAGCTAATTGAATCAAATGAAAGTCAAACACATTCAAACAAAGTTTATTGAATCAAATGAAAGTCAAACACATTCAAACAAAGCTTTTTGAATCAAATAAAAGTCAAATGCATTCAATAAAGCAAATTGAATCAAAAGAAAATCAAACACAGTCAACCAAAGCTTTTTGATTCAAATTAAAGTCTTATGCATTCAACAAAGCTAATTTAATAAAATAAAAGTCAAATGTATTCTACAAAGCTAATTGAATCAAATGAAGGTCTAACATATTCAAGCAAAGCTAATTGAATCAAATGAAAGTCAAACACATTCAAACAAATCTTTTTGAATCAAAAAAATTCAAATGCATTCAATAAAGCAAATTAAATCAAATGAAAGTCAAACACAATCAACCAAAGCTTTTTGATTAAAATTAAAGTCTAATGCATTCAACAAAGCTAATTTAATCAAATAAAAGTCAAATGCATTCTACAAAGCTAATTGAATCAAATGAAGGTCTAACATATTCAAGCAAAGCTAATTGAATCAAATGATAGTAAAACACATTCAAACAAATCTTTTTGAATCAAATAAAAGTCAAATGCATTCAATAAAGCAAATTAAATCAAATGAAAATCAACCACAGTCAACCAAAGCTTTTTGATTCAAATTAAATTCTAATGCATTCAACAAGGCTAATTTAATAAAAAAAAAAAGTCAAAAGCATTTTACAAAGCTAATTCAATCAAATGAAAGTCAAACACATTCAGACAAAGCTAATTGAATCAAAAGAAAGTCAAACACATTCAAACAATTCTTTTTGAATAGAATAAAAGTCAAATGCATTAAATAAAGCTAATTGAATCAAATGAAAGTCAAACACAGTCAACCAAAGCTTTTAGATTCAAATTAAAGTCTAATGCATTCAACAAAGCTAATTTAATCAAATAAAAGTTAAATAAATTCTACAAAGCTAATTGAATCAAATAAAAGTGAAAAACATTCAAGCAAAGCTAATTGAATCAAAAGAAAGTCAAACACATTCAAACAAATCTTTTTGAATCAAAGAAAAGTCAAATGCATTAAATAAAGCTAATTGAATCAAATGAAAGTCAAACACAGTCAACCAAAGCTTTTTGATTCAAATTAAAATCTAATGCATTCAACAAAGCTAATTTAATCAAATAAAAGTCAAATGCATTCTACAAAGCTAATTGAATAAATTGAAAGTCAAACACATTCACACAAAGCTTTTTGAATCAAATTAAAGTCTAATGCATTAAACAAAGCTAATTGAATCAAATGAAAGTCAAACACATTCAAACAAAGCTAATTGAATCAAATAAAAATAAAACACATTCAAATAAAGCTTTTTTTTAATCAAATTAAAGTCTAACACATTCAAACAGAGCTTTTTGAATCAAAAGAAAGTCAAATGCATTCATCAAAAATAATTGAATCGAATGAAAGTCAAACACATTCAAACAAACCTAATTGAAACAAATGAAAGTCAAACACATTCAAACAAAGCTTTTTAAATCAAATGAGAGTCAAATAAATTCATTCAAGCTAATTAAATCAAATGAAAGTAAAACTCATTCAAATAAAGCTTTTTAAATCAAATTAAAGTCAAATTTATTCTACAAAGCTAATTGAATCAAATTAAAGTAAAACACATTCAAACAAAGCTTTTTGAATCAAATGAAAGTCAAACACATTCAAGCAAAGCTAATTGAATCAAATGAAAGTCAAACACATTCAAAAAAATCTTTTTGAATCAAATAAAAGTCAAATGCATTCAATAAAGCTAATTGAATCAAATGAAAGTCAAACACAGTCAACCAAAGCTTTTTTATTCAAATTAAAGTCTAATGCATTCAACAAAGCTAATTTAATCAAATAAAAGTCAAAAGCATTCTACAAAGCTAATTGAATAAAATGAAAGTCAAACACATTTTAACAAAGCTAATTGAATCAAATGAAAGTCAAACACATTCAAACAAAGCTTTTTGAATCAAATTAAAGTCTAATGCATTAAACAAAGCTAATTGAATCAAATGAAAGACAAACACTTTCAAACAAAGTTAATTAAATCAAATGAAAGTCAAACACATTCAAACAAAGCTTTTCGAATCAAATGAAAGTCAAATGCATTCTGTAAAGCTGATTGAATCAAATGAAAGTCAAACACATTCAAACAGAGCTTTTTGAATCAAACGAAAGTCAAATGCATTCATCCAAGCTAATTGAATCGAATGAAAGTCAAACACATTGAAACCAACCTTATTGAAACAAATGAAAGTCAAACACATTCAAACAAAGCTTTTTAAATCAAATGAAAGTCAAATGAATTTATTCGAGCTAATTAAATCAAATGAAAGTCAAACACATTCTTATAAAACTTTTTAAATCAAATTAAAGTCAAATTTATTCTACAAAGCTAATTGAATCAAATTAATGTCAAACACAATAAAAAAAAGCTATTTAAATAAAATGAAAGTTCAATGCATTCAACAAAGCTAATTGAATCAAATGAAAACCAAACACATTCAAACAAAGTTAATTGAATCAATTGAAAGTCAAACACATTCAAACAAAGCTTTTTGAATCAAATGAAAGTCAAATGCATTCTATAAAGCTAATTAAATCAAATGAAAGTCAAACACATCCAAACAACGATTTCTGAATCAAATGAAAGTCAAATGCGTTCAACAATAATAATTGAATGAAATGAAAGTCAAATGCATTCTACAAAGCTAAATGAATCAAAAGAAAGTCAAACACAGTCAACCAAAGTTAATTGAATCAAATGAAAGTCAAACACATTCAAACAAAGCTTTTCGAATCAAATGAAAGTCAAATGCATTCTACAAAACTAATTGAATCAAATGAAAGTCAAACACATTCAAGCAAAGCTAATTGAATCAAATGAAAGTTAAACACATTCAAACAAATCTTTTTGAATGAAAAAAAAGTCAAATGCATTCTATAAAGCTAATTGAATCAAATAAAAGTCAAACACAGTCAACCAACGCTTTTAGATTCAAATTAAAGTCTAATGCATTTAACAAAGCAAATTTAATCAAATAAAAGTCAAATGCGTTCTACAAAGCTAATTGAATCAAATGAAAGTCAAACACATTCAAACAAATCTTTTTGAGTCAAATAAAAGTAAAATGCATTCAATAAAGCTAATTAAATCAAATGAAAGTCAAACACAGTCAACCAAAACTTTTTGATTCAAATTAAAATCTAATGCATTCAACAAAGCTAATTGAATCAAATAAAAGTCAAACACATTCAAACAAAGCTTTTTTAATCAAATTAAAGTGTAATACATTCACCATAGCTAATTGAATCAAATGAAAGTCAAACACATTCAAACAAAGCTTTTTTAATCAAAATAAAGTCTAATGCATTCAACAAAGCTAATTGAATCAAATGAAAGTCAAATGCATTCTATAAAGCTAATTGCATTAAATGAAAGTCAAACACATTCAAACAGACCTTTTTGAATCAAATGAAAGTCAAATCAATTAATCAAAGCTAATTGAATCGATTGAAAGTCAAACACATTCAAACAAACGTAATTGAATCAAATGAAAGTCAAACACAATCAAACAATGCTTTCAGAATCAAATGAAAGTCAAATGCATTCAACAAAGCTAATTTAATCAAATGAAAGTCAAATGCATTCTACAAAGCTAATTGAATCAAATGAAAGTCAAACACATTCAAGAAAAGCTAATTGAATCAAAAGAAAGTTAACCCATTCAAACAAACCTTTTTGAATTAAATGAAAGTCAAAAGCATTCAATAAAGCTAATTGAATCAAATGAAAGTCAAACACGGTCAACCAAAGCTTTTTGATTAAAATTAAAGTCTAACGCATTCAACAAAGCTAATTTAATGAAATGAAAGTCAAACACATTCAAACAAAGCTAATTGAATCAAATGAAAGTTAAACACATTCAAACAAAGCTTTTTGAATCAAATTAAAGTCTAATGCATTAAACATAGCTAATTGAATCAAACGAAAGTCAAACACATTCAAACAAAGCTAATTGAATCAAATGAAAGTTAAACACATTTAAAAAAAATCTTTTTTAATCTAATTAAAGTCTAATGCATTCAACAAAGCTAATTGAATCAAATGAAAGTCAAATGCATTCTATAAAGCTGATTAAATCAAATGAAAGTCAAACACATTCAAACAGAACTTTTTGAATCAAACGAAAATCAAATGCATTCATCAAAGCTAATTGAATCAAATGAAATTCAAACAAATTCAAACAAACCTAATTGAGACAAATGAATGTCAAACACATTCAAACAATGCTTTTTAAATCAAATGAAATTCAAACGAATTCATTCAAGCTAATTAAATCAAATGAAAGTGAAACACAATCAAATAAAGCTTTTTGAATCAAATTAAAGTCAAATGAATTCTACAACGCTAATACAATCAAATTAAAGTCAAACACAATTAAACAAAGCTATTTAAATCAAATGAAAGTCAAACATATACAAACAAAGCTTATTCAATCAAATGAAAGTCAAATGAATTCAACAAAGTTAATTGAATCAAATGAAAGTCAAACACATTCAAACAAAGCTTTTTAAATTAAATGAAAGTCAAACACATTCAAGCAAAGCTAATTTATTCAAATGAAAGTCAAACACATTCAAACAAATCTTTTTGAGTCAAATAAAAGTAAAATGCATTCAATAAAGCTAATTAAATCAAATGAAAGTCAAACACAGTCAACCAAAACTTTTTGATTCAAATTAAAATCTAATGCATTCAACAAAGCTAATTTAATCAAAAAAAAGTCAAATGCGTTCTACAAAGCTAATTGAATCGAATAAAAGTCAAACACATTCAAACAAAGCTTTTTTAATCAAATTAAAGTATAATACATTCAACATAGCTAATTGAATCAAATGAAAGTCAAACACATTCAAACAAAGCTTTTTGAATCAAATTAAAGTCTAATGCATTAAACAAAGCTAATTCAATCAAAAGAAAGTCAAACACATTCAAACAAGGCTAATTGAATCAAATGAAAGTCAAACACATTCAAACAAAGCTTTTTTAATCAAAATAAAGTCTAATGCATTCAACAAAGCTAATTGAATCAAATGAAAGTCAAATGCATTCTATAAAGCTAATTGCATTAAATGAAAGTCAAACACATTCAAACAGACCATTTTTGAATCAAATGAAAGTCAAATACATTAATCAAAGCTAATTGAATCGAATGAAAGTCAAACACATTCAAACAAACGTAATTGAATCAAATGAAAGTCAAACACAATCAAACAATGCTTTCAGAATCAAATGAAAGTCAAATGCATTCAACAAAGCTAATTTAATCAAACGAAAGTCAAATGCATTCTACAAAGCTAATTGAATCAAATGAAAGTCAAACACATTCAAGAAAAGCTAATTGAATCAAAAGAAAGTTAACCCATTCAAACAAATCTTTTTGAATTAACTGAAAGTCAAAAGCATTCAATAAAGCTAATTGAATCAAATGAAAGTCAAACACGGTCAACCAAAGCTTTTTGATTAAAATTAAAGTCTAACGCATTCAACAAAGCTAATTTAATGAAATGAAAGTCAAACACATTCAAACAAAGCTAATTGAATCAAATGAAAGTTAAACACATTCAAACAAAGCTTTTTGAATCAAATTAAAGTCTAATGCATTAAACATAGCTAATTGAATCAAATGAAAGTCAAACACATTCAAACAAAGCTAATTGAATCAAATGAAAGTTAAACACATTTAAAAAAAATCTTTTTTAATCTAATTAAAGTCTAATGCATTCAATAAAGCTAATTGAATCAAATGAAAGTCAAATGCATTCTATAAAGCTGATTAAATCAAATGAAAGTCAAACACATTCAAACAGAACTTTTTGAATCAAACGAAAATCAAATGCATTCATCAAAGCTAATTGAATCAAATGAAATTCAAACAAATTCAAACAAACCTAATTGAGACAAATGAATGTCAAACACATTCAAACAAAGCTTTTTAAATCAAATGAAATTCAAACGAATTCATTCAAGCTAATTAAATCAAATGAAAGTGAAACACAATCAAATAAAGCTTTTTGAATCAAATTAAAGTCAAATGAATTCTACAACGCTAATACAATCAAATTAAAGTCAAACACAATTAAACAAAGCTATTTAAATCAAATGAAAGTCAAACATATACAAACAAAGCTTATTAAATCAAATGAAAGTCAAATGAATTCAACAAAGTTAATTGAATCAAATGAAAGTCAAACACATTCAAACAAAGCTTTTTAAATTAAATGAAAGTCAAACACATTCAAGCAAAGCTAATTTATTCAAATGAAAGTCAAACACATTCAAACAAATCTTTTTGAGTCAAATAAAAGTAAAATGCATTCAATAAAGCTAATTAAATCAAATGAAAGTCAAACACAGTCAACCAAAACTTTTTGATTCAAATTAAAATCTAATGCATTCAACAAAGCTAATTTAATCAAAAAAAAGTCAAATGCGTTCTACAAAGCTAATTGAATCGAATAAAAGTCAAACACATTCAAACAAAGCTTTTTTAATCAAATTAAAGTATAATACATTCAACATAGCTAATTGAATCAAATGAAAGTCAAACACATTCAAACAAAGCTTTTTGAATCAAATTAAAGTCTAATGCATTAAACAAAGCTAATTCAATCAAAAGAAAGTCAAACACATTCAAACAAGGCTAATTGAATCAAATGAAAGTCAAACACATTCAAACAAAGCTTTTTTAATCAAAATAAAGTCTAATGCATTCAACAAAGCTAATTGAATCAAATGAAAGTCAAATGCATTCTATAAAGCTAATTGCATTAAATGAAAGTCAAACACATTCAAACAGACCATTTTTGAATCAAATGAAAGTCAAATACATTAATCAAAGCTAATTGAATCGAATGAAAGTCAAACACATTCAAACAAACGTAATTGAATCAAATGAAAGTCAAACACAATCAAACAATGCTTTCAGAATCAAATGAAAGTCAAATGCATTCAACAAAGCTAATTTAATCAAATGAAAGTCAAATGCATTCTACAAAGCTAATTGAATCAAATGAAAGTCAAACACATTCAAGAAAAGCTAATTGAATCAAAAGAAAGTTAACCCATTCAAACAAATCTTTTTGAATTAACTGAAAGTCAAAAGCATTCAATAAAGCTAATTGAATCAAATGAAAGTCAAACACGGTCAACCAAAGCTTTTTGATTAAAATTAAAGTCTAACGCATTCAACAAAGCTAATTTAATGAAATGAAAGTCAAACACATTCAAACAAAGCTAATTGAATCAAATGAAAGTTAAACACATTCAAACAAAGCTTTTTGAATCAAATTAAAGTCTAATGCATTAAACATAGCTAATTGAATCAAATGAAAGTCAAACACATTCAAACAAAGCTAATTGAATCAAATGAAAGTTAAACACATTTAAAAAAAATCTTTTTTAATCTAATTATAGTCTAATGCATTCAACAAAGCTAATTGAATCAAATGAAAGTCAAATGCATTCTATAAAGCTGATTAAATCAAATGAAAGTCAAACACATTCAAACAGAACTTTTTGAATCAAACGAAAATCAAATGCATTCATCAAAGCTAATTGAATCAAATGAAATTCAAACAAATTCAAACAAACCTAATTGAGACAAATGAATGTCAAACACATTCAAACAAAGCTTTTTAAATCAAATGAAATTCAAACGAATTCATTCAAGCTAATTAAATCAAATGAAAGTGAAACACAATCAAATAAAGCTTTTTGAATCAAATTAAAGTCAAATGAATTCTACAACGCTAATACAATCAAATTAAAGTCAAACACAATTAAACAAAGCTATTTAAATCAAATGAAAGTCAAACATATACAAACAAAGCTTATTCAATCAAATGAAAGTCAAATGAATTCAACAAAGTTAATTGAATCAAATGAAAGTCAAACACATTCAAACAAAGCTTTTTAAATTAAATGAAAGTCAAACACATTCAAGCAAAGCTAATTTATTCAAATGAAAGTCAAACACATTCAAACAAATCTTTTTGAGTCAAATAAAAGTAAAATGCATTCAATAAAGCTAATTAAATCAAATGAAAGTCAAACACAGTCAACCAAAACTTTTTGATTCAAATTAAAATCTAATGCATTCAACAAAGCTAATTTAATCAAAAAAAAGTCAAATGCGTTCTACAAAGCTAATTGAATCGAATAAAAGTCAAACACATTCAAACAAAGCTTTTTTAATCAAATTAAAGTATAATACATTCAACATAGCTAATTGAATCAAATGAAAGTCAAACACATTCAAACAAAGCTTTTTGAATCAAATTAAAGTCTAATGCATTAAACAAAGCTAATTCAATCAAAAGAAAGTCAAACACATTCAAACAAGGCTAATTGAATCAAATGAAAGTCAAACACATTCAAACAAAGCTTTTTTAATCAAAATAAAGTCTAATGCATTCAACAAAGCTAATTGAATCAAATGAAAGTCAAATGCATTCTATAAAGCTAATTGCATTAAATGAAAGTCAAACACATTCAAACAGACCATTTTTGAATCAAATGAAAGTCAAATACATTAATCAAAGCTAATTGAATCGAATGAAAGTCAAACACATTCAAACAAACGTAATTGAATCAAATGAAAGTCAAACACAATCAAACAATGCTTTCAGAATCAAATGAAAGTCAAATGCATTCAACAAAGCTAATTTAATCAAATGAAAGTCAAATGCATTCTACAAAGCTAATTGAATCAAATGAAAGTCAAACACATTCAAGAAAAGCTAATTGAATCAAAAGAAAGTTAACCCATTCAAACAAATCTTTTTGAATTAAATGAAAGTCAAAAGCATTCAATAAAGCTAATTGAATCAAATGAAAGTCAAACACGGTCAACCAAAGCTTTTTGATTAAAATTAAAGTCTAACGCATTCAACAAAGCTAATTTAATGAAATGAAAGTCAAACACATTCAAACAAAGCTAATTGAATCAAATGAAAGTTAAACACATTCAAACAAAGCTTTTTGAATCAAATTAAAGTCTAATGCATTAAACATAGCTAATTGAATCAAATGAAAGTCAAACACATTCAAACAAAGCTAATTGAATCAAATGAAAGTTAAACACATTTAAAAAAAATCTTTTTTAATCTAATTAAAGTCTAATGCATTCAACAAAGCTAATTGAATCAAATGAAAGTCAAATGCATTCTATAAAGCTGATTAAATCAAATGAAAGTCAAACACATTCAAACAGAACTTTTTGAATCAAACGAAAATCAAATGCATTCATCAAAGCTAATTGAATCAAATGAAATTCAAACAAATTCAAACAAACCTAATTGAGACAAATGAATGTCAAACACATTCAAACAAAGCTTTTTAAATCAAATGAAATTCAAACGAATTCATTCAAGCTAATTAAATCAAATGAAAGTGAAACACAATCAAATAAAGCTTTTTGAATCAAATTAAAGTCAAATGATTTCTACAACGCTAATACAATCAAATTAAAGTCAAACACAATTAAACAAAGCTATTTAAATCAAATGAAAGTCAAACATATACAAACAAAGCTTATTCAATCAAATGAAAGTCAAATGAATTCAACAAAGTTAATTGAATCAAATGAAAGTCAAACACATTCAAACAAAGCTTTTTAAATTAAATGAAAGTCAAACACATTCAAGCAAAGCTAATTTATTCAAATGAAAGTCAAACACATTCAAACAAATCTTTTTGAGTCAAATAAAAGTAAAATGCATTCAATAAAGCTAATTAAATCAAATGAAAGTCAAACACAGTCAACCAAAACTTTTTGATTCAAATTAAAATCTAATGCATTCAACAAAGCTAATTTAATCAAAAAAAAGTCAAATGCCTTCTACAAAGCTAATTGAATCGAATAAAAGTCAAACACATTCAAACAAAGCTTTTTTAATCAAATTAAAGTATAATACATTCAACATAGCTAATTGAATCAAATGAAAGTCAAACACATTCAAACAAAGCTTTTTGAATCAAATTAAAGTCTAATGCATTAAACAAAGCTAATTCAATCAAAAGAAAGTCAAACACATTCAAACAAGGCTAATTGAATCAAATGAAAGTCAAACACATTCAAACAAAGCTTTTTTAATCAAAATAAAGTCTAATGCATTCAACAAAGCTAATTGAATCAAATGAAAGTCAAATGCATTCTATAAAGCTAATTGCATTAAATGAAAGTCAAACACATTCAAACAGACCATTTTTGAATCAAATGAAAGTCAAATACATTAATCAAAGCTAATTGAATCGAATGAAAGTCAAACACATTCAAACAAACGTAATTGAATCAAATGAAAGTCAAACACAATCAAACAATGCTTTCAGAATCAAATGAAAGTCAAATGCATTCAACAAAGCTAATTTAATCAAATGAAAGTCAAATGCATTCTACAAAGCTAATTGAATCAAATGAAAGTCAAACACATTCAAGAAAAGCTAATTGAATCAAAAGAAAGTTAACCCATTCAAACAAATCTTTTTGAATTAAATGAAAGTCAAAAGCATTCAATAAAGCTAATTGAATCAAATGAAAGTCAAACACGGTCAACCAAAGCTTTTTGATTCAAATTAAAGTCTAACGCATTCAACAAAGCTAATTTAATGAAATGAAAGTCAAACACATTCAAACAAAGCTAATTGAATCAAATGAAAGTTAAACACATTCAAACAAAGCTTTTTGAATCAAATTAAAGTCTAATGCATTATACAAAGCTAGTTGAATCAAATAAAGTCAAACACATTCAAACAAAGCTAATTGAATCAAATGAAAGTTAAACACATTTAAAAGAAATCTTTTTTAATCTAATAATAGTCTAATGCATTCAACAAAGCTAATTGAATCAAATGAAAGTCAAATGCATTCTATAAAGCTTATTAAATCAAATGAAAGTCAAACACATTCAAACAGAACTTTTTGAATCAAACGAAAGTCAAATGCATTCATCAAAGCTAATTGAATCAAATGAAATTCAAACAAATTCAAAGAAACCTAATTGAGACAAATGAATGTCAAACACATTCAAACAAAGCTTTTTAAATCAAATGAAATTCAAACGAATTCATTCAAGCTAATTAAATCAAATGAAAGTGAAACACAATCAAATAAAGCTTTTTGAATCAAATTAAAGTCAAATGAATTCTACAAAGCTAATATAATCAAATTAAAGTCAAACACAATTAAACAAAGCTATTTAAATCAAATGAAAGTCAAACATATACAAACAAAGCTTATTCAATCAAATGAAAGTCAAATGAATTCAACAAAGTTAATTGAATCAAATGAAAGTCAAACACATTCAAACAAAGCTTTTTGAATTAAATGAAAGTCAAACACATTCAAGCAAAGCTAATTTATTCATATGAAAGTCAAACACATTCAAACAAATCTTTTTGAGTCAAATAAAAGTAAAATGCATTCAATAAAGCTAATTAAATCAAATGAAAGTCAAACACAGTCAACCAAAACTTTTTGATTCAAATTAAAATCTAATGCATTCAACAAAGCTAATTTAATCAAATAAAAGTCAAATGCGTTCTACAAAGCTAATTGAATCAAATAAAAGTCAAACACATTCAAACAAAGCTTTTTTAATCAAATTAAAGTATAATACATTCAACATAGCTAATTGAATCAAATGAAAGTCAAACACATTCAAACAAAGCCTTTTGAATCAAATTAAAGTCTAATGCATTAAACAAAGCTAATTCAATCAAAAGAAAGTCAAACACATTCAAACAAGGCTAATTGAATCAAATGAAAGTCAAACACATTCAAATAGATCTTTTTGAATCAAATGAAAGTCAAATACATTAATCAAAGCTAATTGAATCGAATGAAAGTCAAACAAATTCAAACAACCGTAATTGAATCAAATGAAAGTAAAAAACAATCAAACAATGCTTTCAGAATCAAATAAAAGTCAAATGCATTCAACAAAGCTAATTTAATCAAATGAAAGTCAAATGCATTCTACAAAGCTAATTGAATCAAATGAAAGTCAAACACATTCAAGAAAAGCTAATTGAATCAATAGAAAGTCAACTCATTCAAACAAATCTTTTTGAATTAAATGAAAGTCAAAAGCATTCAATAAAGCTAATTGAATCAAATGAAAGTCAAACACGGTCAACCAAAGCTTTTTGATTCAAATTATAGTCTAACGCATTCAACAAAGCTAATTTAATGAAATGAAAGTCAAACACATTCAAACAAAGCTTTTTAAATTAAATGAAAGTCAAACACATTCAAGCAAAGCTAATTTATTCAAATGAAAGTCAAACACATTCAAACAAATCTTTTTGAGTCAAATAAAAGTAAAATGCATTCAATAAAGCTAATTAAATCAAATGAAAGTCAAACACAGTCAACCAAAACTTTTTGATTCAAATTAAAATCTAATGCATTCAACAAAGCTAATTTAATCAAAAAAAAGTCAAATGCGTTCTACAAAGCTAATTGAATCGAATAAAAGTCAAACACATTCAAACAAAGCTTTTTTAATCAAATTAAAGTATAATACATTCAACATAGCTAATTGAATCAAATGAAAGTCAAACACATTCAAACAAAGCTTTTTGAATCAAATTAAAGTCTAATGCATTAAACAAAGCTAATTCAATCAAAAGAAAGTCAAACACATTCAAACAAGGCTAATTGAATCAAATGAAAGTCAAACACATTCAAACAAAGCTTTTTTAATCAAAATAAAGTCTAATGCATTCAACAAAGCTAATTGAATCAAATGAAAGTCAAATGCATTCTATAAAGCTAATTGCATTAAATGAAAGTCAAACACATTCAAACAGACCATTTTTGAATCAAATGAAAGTCAAATACATTAATCAAAGCTAATTGAATCGAATGAAAGTCAAACACATTCAAACAAACGTAATTGAATCAAATGAAAGTCAAACACAATCAAACAATGCTTTCAGAATCAAATGAAAGTCAAATGCATTCAACAAAGCTAATTTAATCAAATGAAAGTCAAATGCATTCTACAAAGCTAATTGAATCAAATGAAAGTCAAACACATTCAAGAAAAGCTAATTGAATCAAAAGAAAGTTAACCCATTCAAACAAATCTTTTTGAATTAACTGAAAGTCAAAAGCATTCAATAAAGCTAATTGAATCAAATGAAAGTCAAACACGGTCAACCAAAGCTTTTTGATTAAAATTAAAGTCTAACGCATTCAACAAAGCTAATTTAATGAAATGAAAGTCAAACACATTCAAACAAAGCTAATTGAATCAAATGAAAGTTAAACACATTCAAACAAAGCTTTTTGAATCAAATTAAAGTCTAATGCATTAAACATAGCTAATTGAATCAAATGAAAGTCAAACACATTCAAACAAAGCTAATTGAATCAAATGAAAGTTAAACACATTTAAAAAAAATCTTTTTTAATCTAATTATAGTCTAATGCATTCAACAAAGCTAATTGAATCAAATGAAAGTCAAATGCATTCTATAAAGCTGATTAAATCAAATGAAAGTCAAACACATTCAAACAGAACTTTTTGAATCAAACGAAAATCAAATGCATTCATCAAAGCTAATTGAATCAAATGAAATTCAAACAAATTCAAACAAACCTAATTGAGACAAATGAATGTCAAACACATTCAAACAAAGCTTTTTAAATCAAATGAAATTCAAACGAATTCATTCAAGCTAATTAAATCAAATAAAAGTGAAACACAATCAAATAAAGCTTTTTGAATCAAATTAAAGTCAAATGAATTCTACAACGCTAATACAATCAAATTAAAGTCAAACACAATTAAACAAAGCTATTTAAATCAAATGAAAGTCAAACATATACAAACAAAGCTTATTCAATCAAATGAAAGTCAAATGAATTCAACAAAGTTAATTGAATCAAATGAAAGTCAAACACATTCAAACAAAGCTTTTTAAATTAAATGAAAGTCAAACACATTCAAGCAAAGCTAATTTATTCAAATGAAAGTCAAACACATTCAAACAAATCTTTTTGAGTCAAATAAAAGTAAAATGCATTCAATAAAGCTAATTAAATCAAATGAAAGTCAAACACAGTCAACCAAAACTTTTTGATTCAAATTAAAATCTAATGCATTCAACAAAGCTAATTTAATCAAAAAAAAGTCAAATGCGTTCTACAAAGCTAATTGAATCGAATAAAAGTCAAACACATTCAAACAAAGCTTTTTTAATCAAATTAAAGTATAATACATTCAACATAGCTAATTGAATCAAATGAAAGTCAAACACATTCAAACAAAGCTTTTTGAATCAAATTAAAGTCTAATGCATTAAACAAAGCTAATTCAATCAAAAGAAAGTCAAACACATTCAAACAAGGCTAATTGAATCAAATGAAAGTCAAACACATTCAAACAAAGCTTTTTTAATCAAAATAAAGTCTAATGCATTCAACAAAGCTAATTGAATCAAATGAAAGTCAAATGCATTCTATAAAGCTAATTGCATTAAATGAAAGTCAAACACATTCAAACAGACCATTTTTGAATCAAATGAAAGTCAAATACATTAATCAAAGCTAATTGAATCGAATGAAAGTCAAACACATTCAAACAAACGTAATTGAATCAAATGAAAGTCAAACACAATCAAACAATGCTTTCAGAATCAAATGAAAGTCAAATGCATTCAACAAAGCTAATTTAATCAAATGAAAGTCAAATGCATTCTACAAAGCTAATTGAATCAAATGAAAGTCAAACACATTCAAGAAAAGCTAATTGAATCAAAAGAAAGTTAACCCATTCAAACAAATCTTTTTGAATTAACTGAAAGTCAAAAGCATTCAATAAAGCTAATTGAATCAAATGAAAGTCAAACACGGTCAACCAAAGCTTTTTGATTAAAATTAAAGTCTAACGCATTCAACAAAGCTAATTTAATGAAATGAAAGTCAAACACATTCAAACAAAGCTAATTGAATCAAATGAAAGTTAAACACATTCAAACAAAGCTTTTTGAATCAAATTAAAGTCTAATGCATTAAACATAGCTAATTGAATCAAATGAAAGTCAAACACATTCAAACAAAGCTAATTGAATCAAATGAAAGTTAAACACATTTAAAAAAAATCTTTTTTAATCTAATTAAAGTCTAATGCATTCAACAAAGCTAATTGAATCAAATGAAAGTCAAATGCATTCTATAAAGCTGATTAAATCAAATGAAAGTCAAACACATTCAAACAGAACTTTTTGAATCAAACGAAAATCAAATGCATTCATCAAAGCTAATTGAATCAAATGAAATTCAAACAAATTCAAACAAACCTAATTGAGACAAATGAATGTCAAACACATTCAAACAAAGCTTTTTAAATCAAATGAAATTCAAACGAATTCATTCAAGCTAATTAAATCAAATAAAAGTGAAACACAATCAAATAAAGCTTTTTGAATCAAATTAAAGTCAAATGAATTCTACAACGCTAATACAATCAAATTAAAGTCAAACACAATTAAACAAAGCTATTTAAATCAAATGAAAGTCAAACATATACAAACAAAGCTTATTCAATCAAATGAAAGTCAAATGAATTCAACAAAGTTAATTGAATCAAATGAAAGTCAAACACATTCAAACAAAGCTTTTTAAATTAAATGAAAGTCAAACACATTCAAGCAAAGCTAATTTATTCAAATGAAAGTCAAACACATTCAAACAAATCTTTTTGAGTCAAATAAAAGTAAAATGCATTCAATAAAGCTAATTAAATCAAATGAAAGTCAAACACAGTCAACCAAAACTTTTTGATTCAAATTAAAATCTAATGCATTCAACAAAGCTAATTTAATCAAAAAAAAGTCAAATGCGTTCTACAAAGCTAATTGAATCGAATAAAAGTCAAACACATTCAAACAAAGCTTTTTTAATCAAATTAAAGTATAATACATTCAACATAGCTAATTGAATCAAATGAAAGTCAAACACATTCAAACAAAGCTTTTTGAATCAAATTAAAGTCTAATGCATTAAACAAAGCTAATTCAATCAAAAGAAAGTCAAACACATTCAAACAAGGCTAATTGAATCAAATGAAAGTCAAACACATTCAAACAAAGCTTTTTTAATCAAAATAAAGTCTAATGCATTCAACAAAGCTAATTGAATCAAATGAAAGTCAAATGCATTCTATAAAGCTAATTGCATTAAATGAAAGTCAAACACATTCAAACAGACCATTTTTGAATCAAATGAAAGTCAAATACATTAATCAAAGCTAATTGAATCGAATGAAAGTCAAACACATTCAAACAAACGTAATTGAATCAAATGAAAGTCAAACACAATCAAACAATGCTTTCAGAATCAAATGAAAGTCAAATGCATTCAACAAAGCTAATTTAATCAAATGAAAGTCAAATGCATTCTACAAAGCTAATTGAATCAAATGAAAGTCAAACACATTCAAGAAAAGCTAATTGAATCAAAAGAAAGTTAACCCATTCAAACAAATCTTTTTGAATTAAATGAAAGTCAAAAGCATTCAATAAAGCTAATTGAATCAAATGAAAGTCAAACACGGTCAACCAAAGCTTTTTGATTAAAATTAAAGTCTAACGCATTCAACAAAGCTAATTTAATGAAATGAAAGTCAAACACATTCAAACAAAGCTAATTGAATCAAATGAAAGTTAAACACATTCAAACAAAGCTTTTTGAATCAAATTAAAGTCTAATGCATTAAACATAGCTAATTGAATCAAATGAAAGTCAAACACATTCAAACAAAGCTAATTGAATCAAATGAAAGTTAAACACATTTAAAAAAAATCTTTTTTAATCTAATTAAAGTCTAATGCATTCAACAAAGCTAATTGAATCAAATGAAAGTCAAATGCATTCTATAAAGCTGATTAAATCAAATGAAAGTCAAACACATTCAAACAGAACTTTTTGAATCAAACGAAAATCAAATGCATTCATCAAAGCTAATTGAATCAAATGAAATTCAAACAAATTCAAACAAACCTAATTGAGACAAATGAATGTCAAACACATTCAAACAAAGCTTTTTAAATCAAATGAAATTCAAACGAATTCATTCAAGCTAATTAAATCAAATGAAAGTGAAACACAATCAAATAAAGCTTTTTGAATCAAATTAAAGTCAAATGAATTCTACAACGCTAATACAATCAAATTAAAGTCAAACACAATTAAACAAAGCTATTTAAATCAAATGAAAGTCAAACATATACAAACAAAGCTTATTCAATCAAATGAAAGTCAAATGAATTCAACAAAGTTAATTGAATCAAATGAAAGTCAAACACATTCAAACAAAGCTTTTTAAATTAAATGAAAGTCAAACACATTCAAGCAAAGCTAATTTATTCAAATGAAAGTCAAACACATTCAAACAAATCTTTTTGAGTCAAATAAAAGTAAAATGCATTCAATAAAGCTAATTAAATCAAATGAAAGTCAAACACAGTCAACCAAAACTTTTTGATTCAAATTAAAATCTAATGCATTCAACAAAGCTAATTTAATCAAAAAAAAGTCAAATGCCTTCTACAAAGCTAATTGAATCGAATAAAAGTCAAACACATTCAAACAAAGCTTTTTTAATCAAATTAAAGTATAATACATTCAACATAGCTAATTGAATCAAATGAAAGTCAAACACATTCAAACAAAGCTTTTTGAATCAAATTAAAGTCTAATGCATTAAACAAAGCTAATTCAATCAAAAGAAAGTCAAACACATTCAAACAAGGCTAATTGAATCAAATGAAAGTCAAACACATTCAAACAAAGCTTTTTTAATCAAAATAAAGTCTAATGCATTCAACAAAGCTAATTGAATCAAATGAAAGTCAAATGCATTCTATAAAGCTAATTGCATTAAATGAAAGTCAAACACATTCAAACAGACCATTTTTGAATCAAATGAAAGTCAAATACATTAATCAAAGCTAATTGAATCGAATGAAAGTCAAACACATTCAAACAAACGTAATTGAATCAAATGAAAGTCAAACACAATCAAACAATGCTTTCAGAATCAAATGAAAGTCAAATGCATTCAACAAAGCTAATTTAATCAAATGAAAGTCAAATGCATTCTACAAAGCTAATTGAATCAAATGAAAGTCAAACACATTCAAGAAAAGCTAATTGAATCAAAAGAAAGTTAACCCATGATGTGAATCAAGAGGGAAATTCTTTTGAAGAGCCAATCATATTGGTTTTAAGGCCATTAGGGTTCGAGCTTGGAGCAAAGAATCAAGAATGGTTAACATGCGCAGCCATTGAAGAAGAAGTCAAGGACCAGTTGGGTTCCGACGACAACAGCGGTGGCGACGCGCCGATCTGGGTGCCACGCGCCGGCTTCCTAGCTCCGGCCTGAGTCCAGCTACACGGTGGTGGGGCGCGTGTCGAGGATGGAGGCGCGTGAGGTGGTAGTTCGGCGGCAGTACAAAAAGAAAGATTTTCTTTACTTAGTTTTTTCTAGAGTTTTGCTTGCAAGTTTTTACCTTTCACTTGAAAGGGTTTTTCTTGGTTTAAGCAATTAGGATAAGTTTATTTTTCTGTCATTTAGTTGCTATAAACTTCATAAGGTGATTAGGAAAGTTTTTAGTTAGTTAGAGTTTGATTAGGAATAAACTACCTAGCAATCTTATCTTTGATAGGATTGAAATTCTATCTTATGTAGGATTATTAGAATCCTATCTAGGTTAGATCTTCTACTTCTAGGAGGACTAGGAGACCTCTTTTGAGGCTTTTAAAAGCTTATTTTCGTGGCTTTGAAGAACATATCAAAACCAGAAAATTTAATACAAGTTTATTGTTTGTTTTGCTTAATTGCTTACAAATTCTTTTGCTAGTTTTCAATTCAAGGAGTTGGTTGAAGATTAGAACATTAAACACTTAGTGTCTAGGAGTAGGCTAAGAGTTTAATCTCAAAATAATTAGCGTCCAGGAGTGGGTTAATTAATTTGGGGATTCGAATCATAAGTTTCAGGAGTGATCTTGTGAGGAGAAATATCGGTTCGTTTTTATTCAATCTTAAAGAAATCCTTCAAGATTGGATCGTTACTTCAAGATTGTGGATTTTCTAAAATCTTGACTAAACAAGGGGTTAGAATCCACATCAAATTGGTATCAGATTTCAGGGGTTTTTGATCGTTCAACACTTCGTTCATCAAATCGCACTTGTTCTCGGATAACCAGTTTTTCTGTCAACTTCAGAAGGCTCGTTCTCCTTCGTTACAAGGTCTTTTCAGGTGATTCTTTTTTTGATTTTGAGTGAAATTTTGTCTACTTTCTTCCTGTGAAATTTCGAAATTGTTCGAGTTCGTTTGCTATTAAACTGGACTGTTTTCCGCAACTGTGTCAGTTTTGGTCCGATTTAATACTTACTGCTCGTTGTGTGCAATTTTGTTCCAAGTTGTGTTGCGATTTTTGTGGGATATACCTGTGTGGATAAGGGTTCTTTTAAGTCTGTTTTTGTCTTATAATTATGGAGGAAGCTTTGAGCAAACTCATGGATGAATTTGCAAGATTGCAAGATAATACGGAGGCACGTTTTAATGCTTTTTCACAACTATTGCTTGATAAAAAGAAAAAGAAGAAAAAACGGCATGATAGTGATAGTGATGCTTCTAGTAGTGATGTTGATACTCATAATATGAATAAGATTGATGATAAAGGTATCAAGCTTGATGATTTTACGGGTCTAGGAAGCCCCGAAGATTTTCTTGAGTGGGCGAGACAATTAGAGAAAATTTCAGATTATAAAGGTTTTGATGATTCTCAACGTTTCAAAATTGCTTATATACGACTCACTAAGAATGCGGGAATTTGGTTCGATAATTTGAAAGCACGACGTGCTAGGGCTGGGAAAGAAAAAATCAAGACTTGGACGGTTTTGAAAAGGAAGATGCGTTCTAAATACCTTCCACATGATTTCGAACAAATTCTATATGTGAAACTCACTATGTTGACACAAGATACTAAGAGTGTTAATGAATATATTGCTGAATTTGATAAACTAACCTCTCTTTGTGATTTGGATGAAAAAGAACCATTGAGGATTGCTAGGTTCCTTAAAGGTCTAAATCGCACTATCTCTAGGAAGATTGAATTGAGTACGTATGAATCATTCAATGATGTGTGCAAACTAGCTTTAAAAATTGAAAGTCATTGGCTCGAAGATAAGAAGAGCACAAGTACAAAGAGTTTTGGTACCAAGTTCTCACAAGGGACCGAAACAAGCAAAGCTTTCAAGCCTTTTAAACCGAGTTCCTACGAGTCTAAGGGAGAAAGCTCAACAAGTGGAGAAAAGAAATTCGTTAAGATATCTAAAGAAGAGTTCGAAGCCCGAATTAGATGTTTCAAATGTCAAGGAAAGGGACATAGGTCGGATCAATGTCCTTCCAAGAAAACTCTCACAATAAGACAGTACGAACAACAAGTAGAAGAAGAGAAACACATAGTTTTTGAGTGTGACGATGAGGAATCCGAAACTAAGGCAACAGGTAGTGAGGAAGAGAACGAGGAGATTGATCCCGAGGATGATGAAAAGGTGCTTGTGGTAAGGAAGATCCTCCATGCCGAAGCAAACCCTAACAAATCTCAACGGGAAAACTTATTCCATACTCGTTGCAAAGTAGGAGATATATCATGCAAGGTGATCATTGATAGTGGTTCGTGTACCAATGTAGCGTCTACAGAGATGGTTACTAAACTCCAACTTCCTACAAGAGATCATGAAAAACCATATAAGTTGGGTTGGCTAGATAATTCTATGGGTTTTCATGTAGAACAACAAGCTTTGGTGAATTTCTCCATTGGCAATTACAAGGAAGAATTATGGTGCGATGTGATTCCTATGAGTGCTTGTCACGTTCTTTTAGGAAGACCATGGCAATTTGATCGACATGTTAAACATGATGGTGTGGCCAACACATATTCGGTCAAGGTGGGAAACAAGAGGTTCAAACTTATTCCTTTAACTATTATTCCATGCCGCGTTAAAGTTAAAGAGATGGAGGAAGATTGTCAAAAGGATAAGGAAGAGGAACATGTAGGTGCTAAAGAGCTCGAAGAAAAGGTGAGTGAAACAATTGATGTTCCAATTGTGTGTGACGTTGTTCAAGATCAGATTATTCATAATGATCTACCAATGGTGGTGTCGGAAAAGGTTTTTGATACTATTGAGGAGCCATTCGTGAATCAAGATAATAATTTAATGGTTTCTTTAGAAGTGGTGGATTCATTAGGCATGCATAAAGAGAAGAAATTGTTAGTCATACATGAGAAAAATATCATGAAGCCTAAAGTGTTCTTATGGTCAACTTCGAAGACCAAGGACCAAATTGAGAATTGGTTGTTTCTAAAATATTGCCTTGCTCGTGGTGATGTTGTTACATTGCTTAAAATTGCTAGCATTGGTGTAATAGTTCTTTTGGCTTGTATTCGTCGAATTTGGATGGTTTCATGGAATTGTTCTCCTTACATGGATGATGCGAATTTGAGGACAAATTCTTTTGAAGAGGGGGAGAATGATGTGAATCAAGAGGGAAATTCTTTTGAAGAGCCAATCATATTGGTTTTAAGGCCATTAGGGTTCGAGCTTGGAGCAAAGAATCAAGAATGGTTAACATGCGCAGCCATTGAAGAAGAAGTCAAGGACCAGTTGGGTTCCGACGACAACAGCGGTGGCGACGCGCCGATCTGGGTGCCACGCGCCGGCTTCCTAGCTCCGGCCTGAGTCCAGCTACACGGTGGTGGGGCGCGTGTCGAGGATGGAGGCGCGTGAGGTGGTAGTTCGGCGGCAGTACAAAAAGAAAGATTTTCTTTACTTAGTTTTTTCTAGAGTTTTGCTTGCAAGTTTTTACCTTTCACTTGAAAGGGTTTTTCTTGGTTTAAGCAATTAGGATAAGTTTATTTTTCTGTCATTTAGTTGCTATAAACTTCATAAGGTGATTAGGAAAGTTTTTAGTTAGTTAGAGTTTGATTAGGAATAAACTACCTAGCAATCTTATCTTTGATAGGATTGAAATTCTATCTTATGTAGGATTATTAGAATCCTATCTAGGTTAGATCTTCTACTTCTAGGAGGACTAGGAGACCTCTTTTGAGGCTTTTAAAAGCTTATTTTCGTGGCTTTGAAGAACATATCAAAACCAGAAAATTTAATACAAGTTTATTGTTTGTTTTGCTTAATTGCTTACAAATTCTTTTGCTAGTTTTCAATTCAAGGAGTTGGTTGAAGATTAGAACATTAAACACTTAGTGTCTAGGAGTAGGCTAAGAGTTTAATCTCAAAATAATTAGCGTCCAGGAGTGGGTTAATTAATTTGGGGATTCGAATCATAAGTTTCAGGAGTGATCTTGTGAGGAGAAATATCGGTTCGTTTTTATTCAATCTTAAAGAAATCCTTCAAGATTGGATCGTTACTTCAAGATTGTGGATTTTCTAAAATCTTGACTAAACAAGGGGTTAGAATCCACATCAACCCATTCAAACAAATCTTTTTGAATTAAATGAAAGTCAAAAGCATTCAATAAAGCTAATTGAATCAAATGAAAGTCAAACACGGTCAACCAAAGCTTTTTGATTCAAATTAAAGTCTAACGCATTCAACAAAGCTAATTTAATGAAATGAAAGTCAAACACATTCAAACAAAGCTAATTGAATCAAATGAAAGTTAAACACATTCAAACAAAGCTTTTTGAATCAAATTAAAGTCTAATGCATTATACAAAGCTAGTTGAATCAAATAAAGTCAAACACATTCAAACAAAGCTAATTGAATCAAATGAAAGTTAAACACATTTAAAAGAAATCTTTTTTAATCTAATAATAGTCTAATGCATTCAACAAAGCTAATTGAATCAAATGAAAGTCAAATGCATTCTATAAAGCTTATTAAATCAAATGAAAGTCAAACACATTCAAACAGAACTTTTTGAATCAAACGAAAGTCAAATGCATTCATCAAAGCTAATTGAATCAAATGAAATTCAAACAAATTCAAAGAAACCTAATTGAGACAAATGAATGTCAAACACATTCAAACAAAGCTTTTTAAATCAAATGAAATTCAAACGAATTCATTCAAGCTAATTAAATCAAATGAAAGTGAAACACAATCAAATAAAGCTTTTTGAATCAAATTAAAGTCAAATGAATTCTACAAAGCTAATATAATCAAATTAAAGTCAAACACAATTAAACAAAGCTATTTAAATCAAATGAAAGTCAAACATATACAAACAAAGCTTATTCAATCAAATGAAAGTCAAATGAATTCAACAAAGTTAATTGAATCAAATGAAAGTCAAACACATTCAAACAAAGCTTTTTGAATTAAATGAAAGTCAAACACATTCAAGCAAAGCTAATTTATTCATATGAAAGTCAAACACATTCAAACAAATCTTTTTGAGTCAAATAAAAGTAAAATGCATTCAATAAAGCTAATTAAATCAAATGAAAGTCAAACACAGTCAACCAAAACTTTTTGATTCAAATTAAAATCTAATGCATTCAACAAAGCTAATTTAATCAAATAAAAGTCAAATGCGTTCTACAAAGCTAATTGAATCAAATAAAAGTCAAACACATTCAAACAAAGCTTTTTTAATCAAATTAAAGTATAATACATTCAACATAGCTAATTGAATCAAATGAAAGTCAAACACATTCAAACAAAGCCTTTTGAATCAAATTAAAGTCTAATGCATTAAACAAAGCTAATTCAATCAAAAGAAAGTCAAACACATTCAAACAAGGCTAATTGAATCAAATGAAAGTCAAACACATTCAAACAGATCTTTTTGAATCAAATGAAAGTCAAATACATTAATCAAAGCTAATTGAATCGAATGAAAGTCAAACAAATTCAAACAACCGTAATTGAATCAAATGAAAGTAAAAAACAATCAAACAATGCTTTCAGAATCAAATAAAAGTCAAATGCATTCAACAAAGCTAATTTAATCAAATGAAAGTCAAATGCATTCTACAAAGCTAATTGAATCAAATGAAAGTCAAACACATTCAAGAAAAGCTAATTGAATCAATAGAAAGTCAACTCATTCAAACAAATCTTTTTGAATTAAATGAAAGTCAAAAGCATTCAATAAAGCTAATTGAATCAAATGAAAGTCAAACACGGTCAACCAAAGCTTTTTGATTCAAATTATAGTCTAACGCATTCAACAAAGCTAATTTAATGAAATGAAAGTCAAACACATTCAAACAAAGCTAATTGAATCAAATGAAAGTTAAACACATTCAAACAAAGCTTTTTGAATCAAATTAAAGTCTAATGCATTAAACAAAGCTAGTTGAATCAAATAAAGTCAAACACATTCAAACAAAGCTAATTGAATCAAATGAAAGTTAAACACATTTAAAAAAAATCTTTTTTAATCTAATTAACGTCTAATGCATTCAACAAAGCTAATTGTATCAAATGAAAGTCAAATGCATTCTATAAAGCTTATTAAATCAAATGAAAGTCAAACACATTCAAACAGAACTTTTTGAATCAAACGAAAGTCAAATGCATTCATCAAAGCTAATTGAATCAAATGAAATTCAAACAAATTCAAACAATCCTAATTGAGACAAATGAATGTCAAACACATTCAAACAAAGCTTTTTAAATCAAATGAAATTCAAACGAATTCATTCAAGCTAATTAAATCAAATGAAAGTGAAACACAATCAAATAAAGCTTTTTGAATCAAATTAAAGTCAAATGAATTCTACAAAGCTAATATAATCAAATTAAAGTCAAACACAATTAAACAAAGCTATTTAAATCAAATGAAAGTCAAACATATACAAACAAAGCTTATTCAATCAAATGAAAGTCAAATGAATTCAACAAAGTTAATTGAATCAAATGAAAGTCAAACACATTCAAACAAAGCTTTTTGAATTAAATGAAAGTCAAACACATTCAAGCAAAGCTAATTTATTCATATGAAAGTCAAACACATTCAAACAAATCTTTTTGAGTCAAATAAAAGTAAAATGCATTCAATAAAGCTAATTAAATCAAATGAAAGTCAAACATATTCAAACAAAGCTAATAGAATCAAATTAAAGTCATATTTATTCTACAAAGCTAATTGAATCAAATTAAAGTCAAACACATTCAAACAAAGCTTTTCGAATCAAATGAAAGTCAAATGCATTCTAGAAAGCTAATTGAATAAAATGAAAGTTAAACACATTCAAGCAAAGCTAAAAGAATCAAATCAAAGTCAAACACATTAATACAAATCTTTTTGTATTAAATAAAAATCAAATGTATTCAATAAAGCTAATTGAATCAAATGAAAGTCAAACACAGTCAACCAAAGCTTTTTGATTCAAATAAAAGTCTAATGTATTCAACAAAGCTAATTTAATCAAATAAAGTCAAATGCATTTAATAATGCAAATTAAATCAAATGAAAGTCAAACACAATCAAACAAAGCTTTTTGATTCAAATTAAACTCTAATGCTATCAACAAGGCGAATTTAATAAAATAAAAAGGTCAAATGCATTCTACAAAACTAATTGAATCAAATGAAAGTCAAAGACATTCGAACAAAGCTAATTGAATCAAATGAAAGTCTAACTAATTCAAACAAAGTTTTTTGAATTAAATGAAAGTCGAACACATTCAACAAAGCTAATTGAATCAAATGAAAGTCAAACACATTCAAACAAAGTTAATTGAATCAAATGAAAGTCAAACACATTCAAACAAAGCTTTTTGAATCAAATAAAAGTCAAATGCATTCAATAAAGCAAATTGAATCAAAAGAAAATCAAACACAGTCAACCAAAGCTTTTTGATTCAAATTAAAGTCTTATGCATTCAACAAAGCTAATTTAATCAAATAAAAGTCAAATGCATTCTACAAAGCTAATTGAATCAAATGAAGGTCTAACATATTCAAGCAAAGCTAATTGAATCAAATGAAAGTCAAACACATTCAAACAAATCTTTTTGAATAAAAAAAAGTCAAATGCATTCAATAAAGCAAATTAAATCAAATGAAAGTCAAACACAATCAACCAAAGCTTTTTGATTAAAATTAAAGTCTAATGCATTCAACAAAGCTAATTTAATCAAATAAAAGTCAAATGCATTCTACAAAGCTAATTGAATCAAATGAAGGTCTAACATATTCAAGCAAAGCTAATTGAATCAAATGATAGTAAAACACATTCAAACAAATCTTTTTGAATCAAATAAAAGTCAAATGCATTCAATAAAGCAAATTAAATCAAATGAAGATCAAACACAGTCAACCAAAGCTTTTTGATTCAAATTAAAATCTAATGCATTCAACAAGGCTAATTAAATAAAAAAAAAAGTCAAAAGCATTTTACAAAGCTAATTCAATCAAATGAAAGTCAAACACATTCAGACAAAGCTAATTGAATCAAAAGAAAGTCAAACACATTCAAACAATTCTTTTTGAATAGAATAAAAGTCAAATGCATTCAATAAAGCTAATTGAATCAAATGAAAGTCAAACACAGTCAACCAAAGCTTTTTGATTCAAATTAAAGTCTAATGCATTTAACAAAGCTAATTTAATCAAATAAAAGTTAAATAAATTCTAGAAAGCTAATTGAATCAAATAAAAGTGAAAAACATTCAAGCAAAGCTAATTGAATCAAAAGAAAGTCAAACACATTCAAACAAATCTTTTTGAATCAAAGAAAAGTCAAATGCATTAAATAAAGCTAATTGAATCAAATGAAAGTCAAACACAGTCAACCAAAGCTTTTTGATTCAAATTAAAATCTAATGCATTCAACAAAGCTAATTTAATCAAATAAAAGTCAAATGCATTCTACAAAGCTAATTGAATAAATTGAAAGTCAAACACATTCACACAAATCTTTTTGAATCAAATTAAAGTCTATTGCATTAAACAAAGCTAATTGAATCAAATGAAAGTCAAACACATTCAAACAAAGCTAATTGAATCAAATAAAAGTAAAACACATTCAAATAAAGCTTTTTTTAATCAAATTAAAGTCTAATACATTCAACAAAGCTAATTGAATCAAATGAAAGTCAAATGAATTCAATAAAGCTAAATGAATCAAATGAAAGTCAAACACATTCAAACAGAGCTTTTTGAATCAAAAGAAAGTCAAATGCATTCATCAAAAATAATTGAATCGAATGAAAGTCAAACACATTCAAACAAACCTAATTGAAACAAATGAAAGTCAAACACATTCAAACAAAGCTTTTTAAATCAAATGAAAGTCAAATAAATTCATTCAAGCTAATTAAATCAAATGAAAGTTAAACTCATTCAAATAAAGCTTTTTAAATCAAATTAAAGTCAAATTTATTCTACAAAGCTAATTGAATCAAATTAAAGTCAAACAAATTCAAACAAAGCTTTTTGAATCAAATGAAAGTCAAACACATTCAAGCAAAGCTAATTGAATCAAATGAAAGTCAAACACATTCAAAAAAATCTTTTTGAATCAAATAAAAGTCAAATGCATTCAATAAAGCTAATTGAATCAAATGAAAGTCAAACACAGTCAACCAAAGCTTTTTTATTCAAATTAAAGTCTAATGCATTCAACAAAGCTAATTTAATCAAATAAAAGTCAAAAGCATTCTACAAAGCTAATTGAATAAAATGAAAGTCAAACACATTTTAACAAAGCTAATTGAATCAAATGAAAGTCTAACACATTCAAACAAAGCTTTTTGAATCAAATTAAAGTCTAATGCATTAAACAAAGCTAATTGAATCAAATGAAAGACAAACACTTTCAAACAAAGTTAATTAAATCAAATGAAAGTCAAACACATTCAAACAAAGCTTTTCGAATCAAATGAAAGTCAAATGCATTCTATAAAGCTGATTGAATCAAATGAAATTCAAACACATCGAAACAACGATTTCTGAATCAAATGAAAGTCAAATGCGTTCAACAAAGATAATTGAATGAAATGAAAGTCAAATGCATTCTACAAAGCTAAATGAATCAAAAGAAAGTCAAACACAGTCAACCAAAGTTAATTGAATCAAATGAAAGTCAAACACATTCAAACAAAGCTTTTCGAATCAAATTAAAGTCTAATACATTCAAGCTAATTGAATCAAATGAAAGTCAAATGCGTTCTACAAAGCTAATTGAATCAAATGAAAGTCAAACACATTCAAGCAAAGCTAATTTATTCAAATGAAAGTCAAACACATTCAAACAAATGTTTTTGAGTCAAATAAAAGTAAAATGCATTCAATAAAGCTAATTAAATCAAATGAAAGTCAAACACAGTCAACCAAAACTTTTTGATTCAAATTAAAATCTAATGCATTCAACAAAGCTAATTTAATCAAATAAAAGTCAAATGCGTTCTACAAAGCTAATTGAATCAAATAAAAGTCAAACACATTCAAACAAAGCTTTTTTAATCAAATTAAAGTATAATACATTCAACATAGCTAATTAAATCAAATGAAAGTCAAACACATTTAAAAAAAGTTTTTTGATTCAAATTAAAGTCTAATGCATTAAACAAAGCTAATTCAATTAAAAGAAAGTCAAACACATTCAAACAAGGCTAATTGAATCAAATGAAAGTCAAACACATTCAAACAAAGCTTTTTTAATCAAAATAAAGTCTAATGCATTCAACAAAGCTAATTGAATCAAATGAAAGTGAAATGCATTCTATAAAGCTAATTGCATTAAATGAAAGTCAAACACATTCAAGCAGACCTTTTTGAATCAAATGAAAGTCAAATACATTAATCAAAGCTAATTGAATCGAATGAAAGTCAAACACAATCAAACAATGCTTTCAGAATCAAATGAAAGCCAAATGCATTCAACAAAGCTAATTTAATCAAATGAAAGTCAAATGCATTCTACAAAGCTAATTGAATCAAATGAAAGTCAAATACAATCAAGCAAAGCTAATTGAATCAAATGAAAGTAAAACACATTCAAACAAATATTTTTGAATCTAATAAAAGTCAAATGCATTTAATAAAGCTAATTGAATCAAATGAAAGTCAAACACAGTCAACCAAAGCTTTTTTATTCAAATTAAAGTCTAATGCATTCAACAAAGCTAATTTAATCACATAAAAGTAAAATGCATTCTATAAAGCTAATTGAATAAAATGAAAGTCAAACACATTCTAACAAAGCTAATTGAATCAAATGAAAGTCAAACACATTTAAACAAAGCTTTTTGAATCAAATTAAAGTCTAATGCATTAAACAAAGCTAATTGAATCAAATGAAAGTAACACACATTCAAACAAAGCTTTTTTAATAAAATAAAAGTCTAATGCATTCAACAAAGCTAATTGAATCAAATGAAAGTCAAATGCATTCTATAAAGCTAATTGAATCAAATGAAAGTCAAACACATTCAAACAAAGCTTTTTGAATCAAATGAAAGTCAAATGCATTCATCAAAGCTAATTGAATCGAATGAAAGTCAAACACATTCAAACAAACCTTATTGAAACAAATGAAAGTCAAACACATTCAAACAAAGCTTTTTAAATCAAATGAAAGTCAAATGAATTCATTCAAGCTAATTAAATCAAATGAAAATCAAACACATTCAAACAAAGCTTTTTGAATCAAATGAAAGTCAAACACATTCAAGTAAAGCTAATTGAATCAAATGAAAGTTAAAAACATTCAAACAAATCTTTTTGAATCAAATAAAAGTCAAATGCATTCAATAAAGCTAACTGAATCAAATGAATGTCAAACACAGTCAACCAAAGCTTTTTGATTAAAATTAAAGTCTAATGCATTCAACAAAGCTAATTTAATCAAATAAAAGTCAAATGCATTCAACAAAGCTAATTGAATCAAATGAAAGTCAAACGCATTCGAACAATGCTTTTTGAATTAAAATAAAGTTAAACACATTCAAACAAATCTTTTTGAATCAAATAAAAGTCAAATGCTTTCAATTAAGCTAATTGAATCAAATGAAAGTCAAACATAGTCAACCAAAGCTTTTTAAGTCAAATTAAAGTCTAATGCATTCAACAGAGCTAATTTAATCAATCAAAAGTCAAATGCATTCTACAGACCTAATTGAATCAAACACATTCAAACAGAGCTTTTTGAATCAAATAAAAGTCAAATGCATTCATCAAAGCTAATTGAATCGAATGAAAGTCAAACACATTCAAACAAACCTAATTGAATCAAATGAAAGTCAAACACAATCAAACAATGCTTTCAGAATCAAATGAAAGCCAAATGCATTCAACAAAGCTAATTTAATCAAATGAAAGTCAAACGCATTCTACAAAGCTAATTGAATCAAATGAAAGTCAAATACAATCAAGCAAAGCTAATTGAATCAAATGAAAGTCATACACATTCAAACAAATCTTTTTATATCTAATAAAAGTCAAATGCATTTAATAAAGCTAATTGAATCAAATGAAAGTCAAACACAGTCAACCAAAGCTTTTTTATTCAAATTAAAGTCTAATGCATTCAACAAAGCTAATTTAATCACATAAAAGTAAAATGCATTCTACAAAGCTAATTGAATAAAATGAAAGTCAAACACATTCTAACAAAGCTAATTGAATCAAATGAAAGTCAAACACATTCAAACAAAGCTTTTTGAATCAAATTAAAGTCTAATGCATTAAACAAAGCTAATTGAATCAAATGAAAGTAACACACATTCAAACAATGCTTTTTTAATAAAATAAAATTCTAATGCATTCAACAAAGCTAATTGAATCAAATGAAAGTCAAATGCATTCTATAAAGCTAATTGAATCAAATGAAAGTCAAACACATTCAAACAAAGCTTTTTGGATCAAATGAAAGTCAAATGCATTCATCAAAGCTAATTGAATCGAATGAAAGTCAAACACATTCAAACAAACCTAATTGAAACAAGTGAAAGTCAAACACATTCAAACAAAGCTTTTTAAATCAAATAAAAGTCAAATAAATTCATTGAAGCTGATTAAATCAAATGAAAGTCAAACTCATTCAAATAAAGCTTTTTAAATCAAATGAAAGTCAAACACATTCAAGCAAAGCTAATTGAATCAAATGAAAGTTAAAAACATTCAAACAAATCTTTTTGAATCAAATAAAAGTCAAATGCATTCAATAAAGCTAACTGAATCAAATGAATGTCAAACACAGTCAACCAAAGCTTTTTGATTAAAATTAAAGTCTAATACATTCAACAAAGCTAATTTAATCAAATAAAAGTCAAATGCATTCAACAAAGCTAATTGAATCAAATGAAAGTCAAACACATTCAAACAGTGCTTTTTTGAATTAAAATAAAGTTAAACACATTCAAACAAATCTTTTTGAATCAAATAAAAGTCAAATGCTTTCAATAAAGCTAATTGAATCAAATGAAAGTCAAACATAGTCAACCAAAGCTTTTTAAGTCAAATTAAAGTCTAATGCATTCAACAAAGCTAATTTAATCAATCAAAAGTCAAATGCATTCTACAGACCTCATTGAATCAAACACATTCAAACAGAGCTTTTTGAATCAAATGAAAGTCAAATACATTCATCAAAGCTAATTGAATCGAATGAAAGTCAAACACATGAAAACAAACCTTATTGAATCAAATGAAAGTCAAACACATTCAAATAAATCTTTTTGAATCAAATTAAAGTCTAATACATTCTACAAAACTAATTAAATCAAATGAAAGTCAAACACAGTTAAACAAAGCTATTTAAATCAAATGAAAGTTAAACACATTCAAACAAAGCTTTTTGAATCAAATGAAAGTCAAATGCATTCAACAAAGCTAATTGAATCAAATGAAAGTCAAACATATTCAAACAAAGTTATATTGAGTCAAATGAAAGTCAAACACATTCAAAAAAAGCTTTTTAAATCAAATTAAAGTCTAATGCATTCAACTAAACTAATTGAATCAAATGAAAGTCAAATGCATTTTATAAAGCTAATTGAATGAAATGAAAGTCAAACACAATCAAACAAAGCTAATTGAATCAAATGAAAGTCAAACACATTCACACAAAGCTTTTTTAATCAAATTAAAGTCTAATGCATTAAACAAGGCTAATTGAATCAAATGAAAGTCAAACACATTCAAACAAAGCTAATTGAATAGAATGAAAGTAAAAAAAATTCAAACAAACCTAATTGAAACAAATGAAAGTCAAACCCATTCAAACAAAGCTTATTAAATCAAATGAATTCATTAAAGCTAATTAAATCAAATAAAAGTCAAACACATTCAAATAAAGCCTTTTAAATCAAATTTTATGTCAAATTTATTCTACAAAGCTAATTGTATCAAATTAAAGTCAAACACAATCAAAAAAAGGTATTTAAATCAAATGAAAGTCAAATGCATTCAACAAAGCTAATTGAATCAAATGAAAGTCAAATGCATTCTACAAAGCTAATTGAATCAAATGAAAGTCAAACACATTCAAACAAAGCTTTTTGAATCAAATTAAAGTCTATTGCATTAAACAAAGCTAATTGAATCAAATGAAAGTCAAACACATTGAAACAAAGCTAATTAAATCAAATGAAAGTCAAACACATTCAAACAGAACTTTTTGAATCAAACGAAAGTCAAATGCATTCATCAAAGCTAATTGAATCGAATGAAAGTCAAACACATTCAAACAAACCTAATTGGAACAAATGAAAGTCAAACACATTCAAACAAAGCTTTTTTAATCAAATAAAAGTCTAATGCATTGAACAAAGCTAATTGAATCAAATGAAAGTCAAATGCATTCTATAAAGCTAATTGAATCAAATGAAAGTCAAACACATTCAAACAAAGCTTTTTAAATCAAATGAAAGTCAAATGCATTCATCAAAGCTAATTGAATCGAATGAAAGTCAAACACATTCAAACAAACCTAATTGAAACAAATGAAAGTCAAACACATTCAAACAAAGCTTTTTAAATCAAATGAAAGTCAAATGAATTCATTCAAGCTAATTAAATCAAATGAAAGTCAAACACATTCAAACAAAGCTTTTTGAATCAAATGAAAGTCAAACACATTCAAGCAAAGCTAATTGAATCGAATGAAAGTTAAACAAATTCAAACAAATCTTTTTGAACCAAATAAAAGTCAAATGCATTCAATAAAGCTAATTGAATCAAATGAATGTCAAACACAGTCAACCAAAGCTTTTTGATTAAAATTAAAGTCTAATGCATTCAACAAAGCTAATTTAATCAAATAAAAGTCAAATGCATTTAACAAAGCTAATTGAATCAAATGAAAGTCAAACAAATTCAAACAGTGCTTTTTGAATTAAAATAAAGTTAAAAACATTCAAACAAATCTTTTTGAATCAAATAAAAGTCAAATGCTTTCAATAAAGATAATTGAATCAAATGAAAGTCAAACATAGTCAACCAAAGCTTTTTACGTCAAATTAAAGTCTAATGCATTCAACAAAGCCAATTTAATCAATGAAAAGTCAAATGCATTCTACAGAGCTAATTGAATCAAACACATTCTAACAGAGGTTTTTGAATCAAATAAAAGTCAAATGCATTCATCAAAGCTAATAGAATCGAATGAAAGTCAAAAACATTCAAACAAACCTAATTGAATCTAATGAAAGTCAAACACATTCAAACAAACCTAATTGAATCAAATTAAAGTCAAACACATTCAAACAGAGCTTTTTGAATCAAATGAAAGTCAAATGCATTCATCAAAGCTAATTGAATCGAATGAAAGTCAAACACATGAAAACAAACCTTATTGAATCAAATGAAAGTCAAACACATTCAAACAAAGCTTTTTGAATCAAATGAAAGTCAAATGAATTCATTCATGCTAACTAAATCAAATGAATGTCAAACACAGTCAACCAAAGCTTTTTGATTAAAATTAAAGTCTAATGCATTCAACAAAGCTAATTTAATCAATCAAAAGTCAAATGCATTCTACAGAGCTAATTGAATCAAACACATTCAAACAGAGGTTTTTGAATCAAATAAAAGTCAAATGCATTCATCAAAGCTAATAGAATCGAATGAAAGTCAAACACATTCAAAAAAACCTAATTGAATCTAATGAAAGTCAAACACATTCAAACAAACCTAATTGAATCAAATTAAAGTCAAACACATTCAAACAGAGCTTTTTGAATCAAATGAAAGTCAAATGCATTCATCAAAGCTAATTGAATCGAATGAAAGTCAAACACATGAAAACAAACCTTATTGAATCAAATGAAAGTCAAACACATTCAAACAAAGCTTTTTGAATCAAATAAAAGTCAAATGAATTCATTCAAGCTAATTGAATCAAATTAAAGTCAAACACATTCAAATAAATCTTTTTGAATCAAATTAAAGTCTAATACATTCTACAAAACTAATTAAATCAAATGAAAGTCAAACACAGTTAAACAAAGCTATTTAAATCAAATGAAAGTCAAACACATTCAAACAAAGATTTTTGAATCAAATGAAAGTCAAATGCATTCAACAAAGCTAATTGAATCAAATGAAAGTCAAACATATTCAAACAAAGTTATATTGAGTCAAATGAAAGTCAAACACATTCAAAAAAAGCTTTTTAAATCAAATTAAAGTCTAATGCATTCAACTAAACTAATTGAATCAAATGAAAGTCAAATGCATTTTATAAAGCTAATTGAATCAAATGAAAGTCAAACACATTCAAACAAAGCTTTTTAAATCAAATTAAAGTCTAATGCATTAAACAAAGCTAATTGAATCAAATGAAAGTCAAATGCATTCTATAAGGCTAATTGAATCAAATGAAAGTCAAACACATTCAAAGAGAGCTTTTTGAATCAAATGCAAGTCAAATGCATTCATCAAAGCTAATTGAATATAATGAAAGTCAAAAACATTCAAACAAACCTAATTGAAACAAATGAAAGTCAAACCCATTCAAACAAAGCTTATTAAATCAAATGAATTCATTAAAGCTAATTAAATCAAATAAAAGTCAAACACATACAAATAAAGCTTTTTAAATCAAATTTATGTCAAATTTATTCTACAAAGCTAATTGTATCAAATTAAAGTCAAACACAATCAAACAAAGCTATTTAAATCAAATGAAAGTCAAATGCATTCAACAAAGCTAATTGAATCAAATGAAAGTCAAATGCATTCTACAAAGCTAATTGAATCAAATGAAAGTCAAACACATTCAAACAAAGCTTTTTGAATCAAATTAAAGTCTAATGCATTAAACAAAGCTAATTGAATCAAATGAAAGTCAAACACATTGAAACAAAGCTAATTGAATCAAATGAAAGTCAAACACATTCAAACAGAACTTTTTGAATCAAACGAAAGTCAAATGCATTCATCAAAGCTAATTGAATCAAATGAAAGTCAAACACATTCAAACATACCTAATTGAAACAAATGAAAGTCAAACACATTCAAACAAAGCTTTTTTAATCAAATAAAAGTCTAATGCATTGAACAAAGCTAATTGAATCAAATGAAAGTCAAATGCATTCTATAAAGCTAATTGAATCAAATGAAAGTCAAACACATTCAAACAAAGCTTTTTGAATCAAATGAAAGTCAAATGCATTCATCAAAGCTAATTGAATCGAATGAAAGTCAAACACATTCAAACAAAGCTTTTTAAATCAAATGAAAGTCAAATGAATTCATTCAAGCTAATTAAATCAAATGAAAGTCAAACACATTCAAACAAAGATTTTTGAATCAAATGAAAGTCTAACACATTCAAGCAAAGCTAATTGAATCGAATGAAAGTTAAACAAATTCAAACAAATCTTTTTGAACCAAATAAAAGTCAAATGCATTCAATAAAGCTAATTGAATCAAATGAATGTCAAACACAGTCAACCAAAGCTTTTTGATTAAAATTAAAGTCAAATGCATTCAACAAAGCTAATTTAATCAAATGAAAGTCAAACAAATTCAAACAATGCTTTTTGAATTAAAATAAAGTTAAAAACATTCAAACAAATCTTTTTGAATCAAATAAAAGTCAAATGCTTTCAATAAAGATAATTGAATAAAATGAAAGTCAAACATAGTCAACCAAAGCTTTTTACGTCAAATTAAAGTCTAATGCATTCAACAAAGCCAATTTAATCAATGAAAAGTCAAATGCATTCTACAGAGCTAATTGAATCAAACACATTCTAATAGAGGTTTTTGAATCAAATAAAAGTAAAATGCATTCATCAAAGCTAATAGAATCGAATGAAAGTCAAACACATTCAAACAAACCTAATTGAATCTAATGAAAGTCAAACACATTCAAACAAACCTAATTGAATCAAATTAAAGTCAAACACATTCAAACAGAGCTTTTTGAATCAAATGAAAGTCAAATGCATTCATCAAAGCTAATTGAATCGAATGAAAGTCAAACACATGAAAACAAACCTTATTGAATCAAATGAAAGTCAAACACATTCAAACAAAGCTTTTTGAATCAAATAAAAGTCAAATGAATTCATTCAATCTAATTGAATCAAATTAAAGTCAAACACATTCAAATAAATCTTTTTGAATCAAATTAAAGTCTAATACATTCTACAAAACTAATTAAATCAAATGAAAGTCAAACACAGTTAAACAAAGCTATTTAAATCAAATGAAAGTCAAACACATTCAAACAAAGCTTTTTGAATCAAATGAAAGTCAAATGCATTCAACAAAGCTAATTGAATCAAATGAAAGTCAAACATATTCAAACAACGTTATATTGAGTCAAATGAAAGTCAAACACATTTAAAAAAAGCTTTTTAAATCAAATTAAAGTCTAATGCATTCAACTAAACTAATTGAATCAAATGAAAGTCAAATGCATTTTATAAAGCTAATTGAATGAAATGAAAGTCAAACACAATCAAACAAAGCTAATTGAATCAAATGAAAGTCAAACACATTTAAACAAAGCTTTTTAAATCAAATTAAAGTCTAATGCATTAAACAAAGCTAATTGAATCAAATGAAAGTCAAATGCATTCTATAAGGCTAATTGAATCAAATGAAAGTCAAACACATTCAAAGAGAGCTTTTTGAATCAAATGCAAGTCAAATGCATTCATCAAAGCTAATTGAATATAATGAAAGTCAAAAACATTCAAACAAACCTAATTGAAACAAATGAAAGTCAAACCCATTCAAACAAAGCTTATTAAATCAAATGAATTCATTAAAGCTAATTAAATCAAATAAAAGTCAAACACATACAAATAAAGCTTTTTAAATCAAATTTATGTCAAATTTATTCTACAAAGCTAATTGTATCAAATTAAAGTCAAACACAATCAAACAAAGCTATTTAAATCAAATGAAAGTCAAATGCATTCAACAAAGCTAATTGAATCAAATGAAAGTCAAATGCATTCTACAAAGCTAATTGAATCAAATGAAAGTCAAACACATTCAAACAAAGCTTTTTGAATCAAATTAAAGTCTAATGCATTAAACAAAGCTAATTGAATTAAATGAAAGTCAAACACATTGAAACAAAGCTAATTGAATCAAATGAAAGTCAAACACATTCAAACAGAACTTTTTGAATCAAACGAAAGTCAAATGCATTCATCAAAGCTAATTGAATCAAATGAAAGTCAAACACATTCAAACATACCTAATTGAAACAAATGAAAGTCAAACACATTCAAACAAAGCTTTTTTAATCAAATAAAAGTCTAATGCATTGAACAAAGCTAATTGAATCAAATGAAAGTCAAATGCATTCTATAAAGCTAATTGAATCAAATGAAAGTCAAACACATTCAAACAAAGCTTTTTGAATCAAATGAAAGTCAAATGCATTCATCAAAGCTAATTGAATCGAATGAAAGTCAAACACATTCAAACAAAGCTTTTTTAATCAAATGAAAGTCAAATGAATTCATTCAAGCTAATTAAATCAAATGAAAGTCAAACACATTCAAACAAAGCTTTTTGAATCAAATGAAAGTCAAACACATTCAAGCAAAGCTAATTGAATCGAATGAAAGTTAAACAAATTCAAACAAATCTTTTTGAACCAAATAAAAGTCAAATGCATTCAATAAAGCTAATTGAATCAAATGAATGTCAAACACAGTCAACCAAAGCTTTTTGATTAAAATTAAAGTCTAATGCATTCAACAAAGCTAATTTAATCAAATAAAAGTCAAATGCATTCAACAAAGCTAATTGAATCAAATGAAAGTCAAACAAATTCAAACAGTGCTTTTTGAATTAAAATAAAGTTAAAAACATTCAAACAAATCTTTTTGAATCAAATAAAAGTCAAATGCTTTCAATAAAGATAATTGAATCAAATGAAAGTCAAACATAGTCAACCAAAGCTTTTTACGTCAAATTAAAGTCTAATGCATTCAACAAAGCCAATTTAATCAATGAAAAGTCAAATGCATTCTACAGAGCTAATTGAATCAAACACATTCTAACAGAGGTTTTTGAATCAAATAAAAGTCAAATGCATTCATCAAAGCTAATAGAATCGAATGAAAGTCAAACACATTCTAACAAACCTAATTGAATCTAATGAAAGTCAAACACATTCAAACAAACCTAATTGAATCAAATTAAAGTCAAACACATTCAAACAGAGCTTTTTGAATCAAATGAAAGTCAAATGCATTCATCAAAGCTAATTGAATCGAATGAAAGTCAAACACATGAAAACAAACCTTATTGAATCAAATGAAATTCAAACACATTCAAACAAAGCTTTTTGAATCAAATGAAAGTCAAATGAATTCATTCATGCTAACTAAATCAAATGAATGTCAAACACAGTCAACCAAAGCTTTTTGATTAAAATTAAAGTCTAATGCATTCAACAAAGCTAATTTAATCAATCAAAAGTCAAATGCATTCTACAGAGCTAATTGAATCAAACACATTCAAACAGAGGTTTTTGAATCAAATAAAAGTCAAATGCATTCATCAAAGCTAATAGAATCGAATGAAAGTCAAACACATTCAAACAAACCTAATTGAATCTAATGAAAGTCAAACACATTCAAACAAACCTAATTGAATCAAATTAAAGTCAAACACATTCAAACAGAGCTTTTTGAATCAAATGAAAGTCAAATGCATTCATCAAAGCTAATTGAATCGAATGAAAGTCAAACACATGAAAACAAACCTTATTGAATCAAATGAAAGTCAAACACATTCAAACAAAGCTTTTTGAATCAAATAAAAGTCAAATGAATTCATTCAAGCTAATTGAATCAAATTAAAGTCAAACACATTCAAATAAATCTTTTTGAATCAAATTAAAGTCTAATACATTCTACAAAACTAATTAAATCAAATGAAAGTCAAACACAGTTAAACAAAGCTATTTAAATCAAATGAAAGTCAAACACATTCAAACAAAGATTTTTGAATCAAATAAAAGTCAAATGCATTCAACAAAGCTAATTGAATCAAATGAAAGTCAAACATATTCAAACAAAGTTATATTGAGTCAAATGAAAGTCAAACACATTCAAAAAAAGCTTTTTAAATCAAATTAAAGTCTAATGCATTCAACTAAACTAATTGAATCAAATGAAAGTCAAATGCATTTTATAAAGCTAATTGAATCAAATGAAAGTCAAACACATTCAAACAAAGCTTTTTAAATCAAATTAAAGTCTAATGCATTAAACAAAGCTAATTGAATCAAATGAAAGTCAAATGCATTCTATAAGGCTAATTGAATCAAATGAAAGTCAAACACATTCAAAGAGAGCTTTTTGAATCAAATGCAAGTCAAATGCATTCATCAAAGCTAATTGAATATAATGAAAGTCAAAAACATTCAAACAAACCTAATTGAAACAAATGAAAGTCAAACCCATTCAAACAAAGCTTATTAAATCAAATGAATTCATTAAAGCTAATTAAATCAAATAAAAGTCAAACACATACAAATAAAGCTTTTTAAATCAAATTTATGTCAAATTTATTCTACAAAGCTAATTGTATCAAATTAAAGTCAAATGCATTCTATAAAGCTAATTGAATCAAATGAAAGTCAAACACGTTCAAACAAAGCTTTTTGGATCAAATGAAAGTCAAATGCATTCATCAAAGCTAATTGAATCGAATGAAAGTCAAACACATTCAAACAAACCTAATTGAAACAAGTGAAAGTCAAACACATTCAAACAAAGCTTTTTAAATCAAATGAAAGTCAAATGAATTCATTCAAGCTAATTAAATCAAATGAAAGTCAAACACATTCAAACAAAGCTTTTTGAATCAAATGAAAGTCAAACACATTCAAGCAAAGCTAATTGAATCGAATGAAAGTTAAACAAATTCAAACAAATCTTTTTGAACCAAATAAAAGTCAAATGCATTCAATAAAGCTAATTGAATCAAATGAATGTCAAACACAGTCAACCAAAGCTTTTTGATTAAAATTAAAGTCTAATGCATTCAACAAAGCTAATTTAATCAAATAAAAGTCAAATGCATTCAACAAAGCTAATTGAATCAAATGAAAGTCAAACAAATTCAAACAGTGCTTTTTGAATTAAAATAAAGTTAAAAACATTCAAACAAATCTTTTTGAATCAAATAAAAGTCAAATGCTTTCAATAAAGATAATTGAATCAAATGAAAGTCAAACATAGTCAACCAAAGCTTTTTACGTCAAATTAAAGTCTAATGCATTCAACAAAGCCAATTTAATCAATGAAAAGTCAAATGCATTCTACAGAGCTAATTGAATCAAACACATTCTAACAGAGGTTTTTGAATCAAATAAAAGTCAAATGCATTCATCAAAGCTAATAGAATCGAATGAAAGTCAAACACATTCTAACAAACCTAATTGAATCTAATGAAAGTCAAACACATTCAAACAAACCTAATTGAATCAAATTAAAGTCAAACACATTCAAACAGAGCTTTTTGAATCAAATGAAAGTCAAATGCATTCATCAAAGCTAATTGAATCGAATGAAAGTCAAACACATGAAAACAAACCTTATTGAATCAAATGAAATTCAAACACATTCAAACAAAGCTTTTTGAATCAAATGAAAGTCAAATGAATTCATTCATGCTAACTAAATCAAATGAATGTCAAACACAGTCAACCAAAGCTTTTTGATTAAAATTAAAGTCTAATGCATTCAACAAAGCTAATTTAATCAATCAAAAGTCAAATGCATTCTACAGAGCTAATTGAATCAAACACATTCAAACAGAGGTTTTTGAATCAAATAAAAGTCAAATGCATTCATCAAAGCTAATAGAATCGAATGAAAGTCAAACACATTCAAACAAACCTAATTGAATCTAATGAAAGTCAAACACATTCAAACAAACCTAATTGAATCAAATTAAAGTCAAACACATTCAAACAGAGCTTTTTGAATCAAATGAAAGTCAAATGCATTCATCAAAGCTAATTGAATCGAATGAAAGTCAAACACATGAAAACAAACCTTATTGAATCAAATGAAAGTCAAACACATTCAAACAAAGCTTTTTGAATCAAATAAAAGTCAAATGAATTCATTCAAGCTAATTGAATCAAATTAAAGTCAAACACATTCAAATAAATCTTTTTGAATCAAATTAAAGTCTAATACATTCTACAAAACTAATTAAATCAAATGAAAGTCAAACACAGTTAAACAAAGCTATTTAAATCAAATGAAAGTCAAACACATTCAAACAAAGATTTTTGAATCAAATAAAAGTCAAATGCATTCAACAAAGCTAATTGAATCAAATGAAAGTCAAACATATTCAAACAAAGTTATATTGAGTCAAATGAAAGTCAAACACATTCAAAAAAAGCTTTTTAAATCAAATTAAAGTCTAATGCATTCAACTAAACTAATTGAATCAAATGAAAGTCAAATGCATTTTATAAAGCTAATTGAATCAAATGAAAGTCAAACACATTCAAACAAAGCTTTTTAAATCAAATTAAAGTCTAATGCATTAAACAAAGCTAATTGAATCAAATGAAAGTCAAATGCATTCTATAAGGCTAATTGAATCAAATGAAAGTCAAACACATTCAAAGAGAGCTTTTTGAATCAAATGCAAGTCAAATGCATTCATCAAAGCTAATTGAATATAATGAAAGTCAAAAACATTCAAACAAACCTAATTGAAACAAATGAAAGTCAAACCCATTCAAACAAAGCTTATTAAATCAAATGAATTCATTAAAGCTAATTAAATCAAATAAAAGTCAAACACATACAAATAAAGCTTTTTAAATCAAATTTATGTCAAATTTATTCTACAAAGCTAATTGTATCAAATTAAAGTCAAATGCATTCTATAAAGCTAATTGAATCAAATGAAAGTCAAACACGTTCAAACAAAGCTTTTTGGATCAAATGAAAGTCAAATGCATTCATCAAAGCTAATTGAATCGAATGAAAGTCAAACACATTCAAACAAACCTAATTGAAACAAGTGAAAGTCAAACACATTCAAACAAAGCTTTTTAAATCAAATGAAAGTCAAATGAATTCATTCAAGCTAATTAAATCAAATGAAAGTCAAACACATTCAAACAAAGCTTTTTGAATCAAATGAAAGTCAAACACATTCAAGCAAAGCTAATTGAATCGAATGAAAGTTAAACAAATTCAAACAAATCTTTTTGAACCAAATAAAAGTCAAATGCATTCAATAAAGCTAATTGAATCAAATGAATGTCAAACACAGTCAACCAAAGCTTTTTGATTAAAATTAAAGTCTAATGCATTCAACAAAGCTAATTTAATCAAATAAAAGTCAAATGCATTCAACAAAGCTAATTGAATCAAATGAAAGTCAAACAAATTCAAACAGTGCTTTTTGAATTAAAATAAAGTTAAAAACATTCAAACAAATCTTTTTGAATCAAATAAAAGTCAAATGCTTTCAATAAAGATAATTGAATCAAATGAAAGTCAAACATAGTCAACCAAAGCTTTTTACGTCAAATTAAAGTCTAATGCATTCAACAAAGCCAATTTAATCAATGAAAAGTCAAATGCATTCTACAGAGCTAATTGAATCAAACACATTCTAACAGAGGTTTTTGAATCAAATAAAAGTCAAATGCATTCATCAAAGCTAATAGAATCGAATGAAAGTCAAACACATTCTAACAAACCTAATTGAATCTAATGAAAGTCAAACACATTCAAACAAACCTAATTGAATCAAATTAAAGTCAAACACATTCAAACAGAGCTTTTTGAATCAAATGAAAGTCAAATGCATTCATCAAAGCTAATTGAATCGAATGAAAGTCAAACACATGAAAACAAACCTTATTGAATCAAATGAAATTCAAACACATTCAAACAAAGCTTTTTGAATCAAATGAAAGTCAAATGAATTCATTCATGCTAACTAAATCAAATGAATGTCAAACACAGTCAACCAAAGCTTTTTGATTAAAATTAAAGTCTAATGCATTCAACAAAGCTAATTTAATCAATCAAAAGTCAAATGCATTCTACAGAGCTAATTGAATCAAACACATTCAAACAGAGGTTTTTGAATCAAATAAAAGTCAAATGCATTCATCAAAGCTAATAGAATCGAATGAAAGTCAAACACATTCAAACAAACCTAATTGAATCTAATGAAAGTCAAACACATTCAAACAAACCTAATTGAATCAAATTAAAGTCAAACACATTCAAACAGAGCTTTTTGAATCAAATGAAAGTCAAATGCATTCATCAAAGCTAATTGAATCGAATGAAAGTCAAACACATGAAAACAAACCTTATTGAATCAAATGAAAGTCAAACACATTCAAACAAAGCTTTTTGAATCAAATAAAAGTCAAATGAATTCATTCAAGCTAATTGAATCAAATTAAAGTCAAACACATTCAAATAAATCTTTTTGAATCAAATTAAAGTCTAATACATTCTACAAAACTAATTAAATCAAATGAAAGTCAAACACAGTTAAACAAAGCTATTTAAATCAAATGAAAGTCAAACACATTCAAACAAAGATTTTTGAATCAAATAAAAGTCAAATGCATTCAACAAAGCTAATTGAATCAAATGAAAGTCAAACATATTCAAACAAAGTTATATTGAGTCAAATGAAAGTCAAACACATTCAAAAAAAGCTTTTTAAATCAAATTAAAGTCTAATGCATTCAACTAAACTAATTGAATCAAATGAAAGTCAAATGCATTTTATAAAGCTAATTGAATCAAATGAAAGTCAAACACATTCAAACAAAGCTTTTTAAATCAAATTAAAGTCTAATGCATTAAACAAAGCTAATTGAATCAAATGAAAGTCAAATGCATTCTATAAGGCTAATTGAATCAAATGAAAGTCAAACACATTCAAAGAGAGCTTTTTGAATCAAATGCAAGTCAAATGCATTCATCAAAGCTAATTGAATATAATGAAAGTCAAAAACATTCAAACAAACCTAATTGAAACAAATGAAAGTCAAACCCATTCAAACAAAGCTTATTAAATCAAATGAATTCATTAAAGCTAATTAAATCAAATAAAAGTCAAACACATACAAATAAAGCTTTTTAAATCAAATTTATGTCAAATTTATTCTACAAAGCTAATTGTATCAAATTAAAGTCAAATGCATTCTATAAAGCTAATTGAATCAAATGAAAGTCAAACACGTTCAAACAAAGCTTTTTGGATCAAATGAAAGTCAAATGCATTCATCAAAGCTAATTGAATCGAATGAAAGTCAAACACATTCAAACAAACCTAATTGAAACAAGTGAAAGTCAAACACATTCAAACAAAGCTTTTTAAATCAAATGAAAGTCAAATGAATTCATTCAAGCTAATTAAATCAAATGAAAGTCAAACACATTCAAACAAAGCTTTTTGAATCAAATGAAAGTCAAACACATTCAAGCAAAGCTAATTGAATCGAATGAAAGTTAAACAAATTCAAACAAATCTTTTTGAACCAAATAAAAGTCAAATGCATTCAATAAAGCTAATTGAATCAAATGAATGTCAAACACAGTCAACCAAAGCTTTTTGATTAAAATTAAAGTCTAATGCATTCAACAAAGCTAATTTAATCAAATAAAAGTCAAATGCATTCAACAAAGCTAATTGAATCAAATGAAAGTCAAACAAATTCAAACAGTGCTTTTTGAATTAAAATAAAGTTAAAAACATTCAAACAAATCTTTTTGAATCAAATAAAAGTCAAATGCTTTCAATAAAGATAATTGAATCAAATGAAAGTCAAACATAGTCAACCAAAGCTTTTTACGTCAAATTAAAGTCTAATGCATTCAACAAAGCCAATTTAATCAATGAAAAGTCAAATGCATTCTACAGAGCTAATTGAATCAAACACATTCTAACAGAGGTTTTTGAATCAAATAAAAGTCAAATGCATTCATCAAAGCTAATAGAATCGAATGAAAGTCAAACACATTCTAACAAACCTAATTGAATCTAATGAAAGTCAAACACATTCAAACAAACCTAATTGAATCAAATTAAAGTCAAACACATTCAAACAGAGCTTTTTGAATCAAATGAAAGTCAAATGCATTCATCAAAGCTAATTGAATCGAATGAAAGTCAAACACATGAAAACAAACCTTATTGAATCAAATGAAATTCAAACACATTCAAACAAAGCTTTTTGAATCAAATGAAAGTCAAATGAATTCATTCATGCTAACTAAATCAAATGAATGTCAAACACAGTCAACCAAAGCTTTTTGATTAAAATTAAAGTCTAATGCATTCAACAAAGCTAATTTAATCAATCAAAAGTCAAATGCATTCTACAGAGCTAATTGAATCAAACACATTCAAACAGAGGTTTTTGAATCAAATAAAAGTCAAATGCATTCATCAAAGCTAATAGAATCGAATGAAAGTCAAACACATTCAAACAAACCTAATTGAATCTAATGAAAGTCAAACACATTCAAACAAACCTAATTGAATCAAATTAAAGTCAAACACATTCAAACAGAGCTTTTTGAATCAAATGAAAGTCAAATGCATTCATCAAAGCTAATTGAATCGAATGAAAGTCAAACACATGAAAACAAACCTTATTGAATCAAATGAAAGTCAAACACATTCAAACAAAGCTTTTTGAATCAAATAAAAGTCAAATGAATTCATTCAAGCTAATTGAATCAAATTAAAGTCAAACACATTCAAATAAATCTTTTTGAATCAAATTAAAGTCTAATACATTCTACAAAACTAATTAAATCAAATGAAAGTCAAACACAGTTAAACAAAGCTATTTAAATCAAATGAAAGTCAAACACATTCAAACAAAGATTTTTGAATCAAATAAAAGTCAAATGCATTCAACAAAGCTAATTGAATCAAATGAAAGTCAAACATATTCAAACAAAGTTATATTGAGTCAAATGAAAGTCAAACACATTCAAAAAAAGCTTTTTAAATCAAATTAAAGTCTAATGCATTCAACTAAACTAATTGAATCAAATGAAAGTCAAATGCATTTTATAAAGCTAATTGAATCAAATGAAAGTCAAACACATTCAAACAAAGCTTTTTAAATCAAATTAAAGTCTAATGCATTAAACAAAGCTAATTGAATCAAATGAAAGTCAAATGCATTCTATAAGGCTAATTGAATCAAATGAAAGTCAAACACATTCAAAGAGAGCTTTTTGAATCAAATGCAAGTCAAATGCATTCATCAAAGCTAATTGAATATAATGAAAGTCAAAAACATTCAAACAAACCTAATTGAAACAAATGAAAGTCAAACCCATTCAAACAAAGCTTATTAAATCAAATGAATTCATTAAAGCTAATTAAATCAAATAAAAGTCAAACACATACAAATAAAGCTTTTTAAATCAAATTTATGTCAAATTTATTCTACAAAGCTAATTGTATCAAATTAAAGTCAAATGCATTCTATAAAGCTAATTGAATCAAATGAAAGTCAAACACGTTCAAACAAAGCTTTTTGGATCAAATGAAAGTCAAATGCATTCATCAAAGCTAATTGAATCGAATGAAAGTCAAACACATTCAAACAAACCTAATTGAAACAAGTGAAAGTCAAACACATTCAAACAAAGCTTTTTAAATCAAATGAAAGTCAAATGAATTCATTCAAGCTAATTAAATCAAATGAAAGTCAAACACATTCAAACAAAGCTTTTTGAATCAAATGAAAGTCAAACACATTCAAGCAAAGCTAATTGAATCGAATGAAAGTTAAACAAATTCAAACAAATCTTTTTGAACCAAATAAAAGTCAAATGCATTCAATAAAGCTAATTGAATCAAATGAATGTCAAACACAGTCAACCAAAGCTTTTTGATTAAAATTAAAGTCTAATGCATTCAACAAAGCTAATTTAATCAAATAAAAGTCAAATGCATTCAACAAAGCTAATTGAATCAAATGAAAGTCAAACAAATTCAAACAGTGCTTTTTGAATTAAAATAAAGTTAAAAACATTCAAACAAATCTTTTTGAATCAAATAAAAGTCAAATGCTTTCAATAAAGATAATTGAATCAAATGAAAGTCAAACATAGTCAACCAAAGCTTTTTACGTCAAATTAAAGTCTAATGCATTCAACAAAGCCAATTTAATCAATGAAAAGTCAAATGCATTCTACAGAGCTAATTGAATCAAACACATTCTAACAGAGGTTTTTGAATCAAATAAAAGTCAAATGCATTCATCAAAGCTAATAGAATCGAATGAAAGTCAAACACATTCTAACAAACCTAATTGAATCTAATGAAAGTCAAACACATTCAAACAAACCTAATTGAATCAAATTAAAGTCAAACACATTCAAACAGAGCTTTTTGAATCAAATGAAAGTCAAATGCATTCATCAAAGCTAATTGAATCGAATGAAAGTCAAACACATGAAAACAAACCTTATTGAATCAAATGAAATTCAAACACATTCAAACAAAGCTTTTTGAATCAAATGAAAGTCAAATGAATTCATTCATGCTAACTAAATCAAATGAATGTCAAACACAGTCAACCAAAGCTTTTTGATTAAAATTAAAGTCTAATGCATTCAACAAAGCTAATTTAATCAATCAAAAGTCAAATGCATTCTACAGAGCTAATTGAATCAAACACATTCAAACAGAGGTTTTTGAATCAAATAAAAGTCAAATGCATTCATCAAAGCTAATAGAATCGAATGAAAGTCAAACACATTCAAACAAACCTAATTGAATCTAATGAAAGTCAAACACATTCAAACAAACCTAATTGAATCAAATTAAAGTCAAACACATTCAAACAGAGCTTTTTGAATCAAATGAAAGTCAAATGCATTCATCAAAGCTAATTGAATCGAATGAAAGTCAAACACATGAAAACAAACCTTATTGAATCAAATGAAAGTCAAACACATTCAAACAAAGCTTTTTGAATCAAATAAAAGTCAAATGAATTCATTCAAGCTAATTGAATCAAATTAAAGTCAAACACATTCAAATAAATCTTTTTGAATCAAATTAAAGTCTAATACATTCTACAAAACTAATTAAATCAAATGAAAGTCAAACACAGTTAAACAAAGCTATTTAAATCAAATGAAAGTCAAACACATTCAAACAAAGATTTTTGAATCAAATAAAAGTCAAATGCATTCAACAAAGCTAATTGAATCAAATGAAAGTCAAACATATTCAAACAAAGTTATATTGAGTCAAATGAAAGTCAAACACATTCAAAAAAAGCTTTTTAAATCAAATTAAAGTCTAATGCATTCAACTAAACTAATTGAATCAAATGAAAGTCAAATGCATTTTATAAAGCTAATTGAATCAAATGAAAGTCAAACACATTCAAACAAAGCTTTTTAAATCAAATTAAAGTCTAATGCATTAAACAAAGCTAATTGAATCAAATGAAAGTCAAATGCATTCTATAAGGCTAATTGAATCAAATGAAAGTCAAACACATTCAAAGAGAGCTTTTTGAATCAAATGCAAGTCAAATGCATTCATCAAAGCTAATTGAATATAATGAAAGTCAAAAACATTCAAACAAACCTAATTGAAACAAATGAAAGTCAAACCCATTCAAACAAAGCTTATTAAATCAAATGAATTCATTAAAGCTAATTAAATCAAATAAAAGTCAAACACATACAAATAAAGCTTTTTAAATCAAATTTATGTCAAATTTATTCTACAAAGCTAATTGTATCAAATTAAAGTCAAATGCATTCTATAAAGCTAATTGAATCAAATGAAAGTCAAACACGTTCAAACAAAGCTTTTTGGATCAAATGAAAGTCAAATGCATTCATCAAAGCTAATTGAATCGAATGAAAGTCAAACACATTCAAACAAACCTAATTGAAACAAGTGAAAGTCAAACACATTCAAACAAAGCTTTTTAAATCAAATGAAAGTCAAATGAATTCATTCAAGCTAATTAAATCAAATGAAAGTCAAACACATTCAAACAAAGCTTTTTGAATCAAATGAAAGTCAAACACATTCAAGCAAAGCTAATTGAATCGAATGAAAGTTAAACAAATTCAAACAAATCTTTTTGAACCAAATAAAAGTCAAATGCATTCAATAAAGCTAATTGAATCAAATGAATGTCAAACACAGTCAACCAAAGCTTTTTGATTAAAATTAAAGTCTAATGCATTCAACAAAGCTAATTTAATCAAATAAAAGTCAAATGCATTCAACAAAGCTAATTGAATCAAATGAAAGTCAAACAAATTCAAACAGTGCTTTTTGAATTAAAATAAAGTTAAAAACATTCAAACAAATCTTTTTGAATCAAATAAAAGTCAAATGCTTTCAATAAAGATAATTGAATCAAATGAAAGTCAAACATAGTCAACCAAAGCTTTTTACGTCAAATTAAAGTCTAATGCATTCAACAAAGCCAATTTAATCAATGAAAAGTCAAATGCATTCTACTGAGCTAATTGAATCAAACACATTCTAACAGAGGTTTTTAAATCAAATAAAAGTCAAATGCATTCATCAAAGCTAATAGAATCGAATGAAAGTCAAACACATTTAAACAAACCTAATTGATGTGATTTTTAGTCCGAAAACTAAGCCTCACAAAGATATGAATCTAACCTAATTCTATACAGAAAATTCACCAAGAATTAAGCAAGAAACTTAGATTAATTAATCAAGAATCCACCTAATTAATCAACCTAGGTGATTGTTTTAACTAAAACAAACAAAACAGCAAATTGGAATCCACCAATCAAGAATTTAAGTAATCCAACTTAAACAAAAGCAATAAGAAATATTATTATGAATGTATGATTAAACTTGTATATTATTCGAAGATTACAACCCTATATTTATAAACTCAATCAATTATCCTAATCCCACTTGAATTAGAATTCTAATCCCCTAACAAAAACCCACGGATTGCATAACTTAATCAAGTTTAGATAACTTTGATTTAGTTATTTAATCCTACTTAAACTCTAACTACTCTTAAGATAAAACTTGCCTATTTTATCCTAACTCAAGCTTGCACTCCAAGCTATTATTGACGCCTACTAGACTAAAACAATTCCTAATGCAATTAGAAATCCTAAGTGCTTAAAACAAGAAAAACCCTTTCAAGTGAAAGGTAAAAACTTGTAAGCAAAAACCTAAGAAAGCTTTTAAAGAAACCTTAAAGAACTATCAAGAAGCTTCAAGAACTCCCAAGAACGCCACCATACAAAGCGTGGCTTTGTCTTGATGCCCCCGATAGTAAGTTTGACCTATTGAAGAAGCTTCCAAGTATAGATTCATGCTTTCTTGACTTTCTTGGAATAATTCTTCAACATGCTCATCGTTCACATTGATGCACGCATCATCCTCCCCTTCTTCAAAAGAATTTGCCCTCAAATCTTCAATAGCACCATCTGGCAAATACTTCACCAAATCCCCAATATTAAATGTTGCGCTTACACCATATTCTCCCGGCAATTCAAGCTTATATGCATTCTCATTGATCTTCTCAATAATCTTGAACGGCCCCTCACTTCTTGGCATCAATTTATTCTTTCGTTTGTTAGGAAATCTCTCTTTTCTCAAGTGTAACCACACCAAGTCGCCAACTTCAAAACTTTGTGGCTTTTTGTTCTTGTTAGCTCGTGCTTTGTAGAGTTCATTGACACGTTCAATCCTAGCTCTAACTTGTGCGTGTAGCTTTATCATGTACTTGATTTTAGTCTCGGCATCCTTATGAATCACTTCCCCTTTTGGAATTTCAATTAAATCAATGGGCATTTTTGGATTGACACCATAAACAACTTCGAACCTTCCAAGAAATGGTTTCAACACCTCGTTCATCAATCTCATAAATGTACTGGGCGCATTGGTTAGACCAAAAGGCATGACCAACCACTCATACAACCCCACTTTAGTCTTGAAAGCCGTCTTCCATTCATCTCCTTCCCTCATGCGTATTTGATGATAGCCACTCATAAGATCAATCTTGGAAAATAGCTTTGAACCATGCAATTCGTCTAACAAATCATCAAGTCTAGGTATAGGAAATCTATACTTGATGGTTATGTTGTTCACACTCCTACTATCAATGCACATACGCCAACTCCCATCTTTTTTTGGAACTAACAATGTAGGCACGGCACATGGGCTCATACTCTCTTTCACGTAGCCTCTTTGCATCAATTCCTCTATTTGACGTTGCATTTCCTTTGTTTCTTCCGGATTACTTCTATATGCTGCCTTGTTAGGTAGTGGAGCTCCCGGAATAAGATCAATTTGATGTTCAATACCACGAATTGGTGGTAATCCCGGTGGTAATTCACTAGGAAAAACATCACAATACTCTTGCAATACTACTTCTAATTCCACGGGCCTCTTTTCTTGTTTACTTTCATTCACTTGCACATTGTTAGCCACCATAATATATACTATATTGTTGTTGTTGATCTCTTTCTCCAACTCCTTTTCCCCAATTAAATATGCACCTTTTGAACTAGGGTTAATTCTATGATCAACAAGTGGTTTCAATGCATATGATTTTTCCCCCTTTCCTTTTCGAATTATATACACATTTGTCCTACCATTAAACTTGACAAATCTATCATATTGCCATGGTCTACCCAATAAGATATGACAAGCATCCATAGGGCATACATCACATAAAACTTTATCATGATATTTGCCAATTGAAAAGGTGATTAGGGCTCGTTTCGTTACCTTCACGTCACTAGCATCATTGAGCCAATGTAGCTTGTAAGGTTTTGGGTGATCGGTTGTAGGCCACTCTAATTTGTTGATCAAAGTTGTAGACACCACATTTGTGCAACTTCCCGAGTCTATTATTACGTCACACAATCGATCTTCCACCTTGCACCTTGTTAAAAAGATTTTCTCTCTTTGATTCTCTTCAACGGGCATAGGTTTAGAGTGAAGAGCTCTCCTTAGAACCAAGCTCTTTCCTTGCGTTTCACCATCAACCTCTTCGGCACTACCCTCCTCTTCTTCAAAATCACGTTCTTTCTCGACCACAACCTCCATGTCACTATTTCCCTCGCACCTAGCTTTCTCTTCTTCCCATTCTTGAGCCGTCATAGTGCGTTTTGAGTAGCAATTGCTTGCTATGTGGCCAACACTCCCACATTTGAAACATTTTCTATCTTCGGTCACCTTCTTGCTAGCTTCGTTTCTGGGTTTGTTATCTTTAGCATACGGATTAGAAGAAGTCCTATCAAAGGTAGGCTTGTCACTAGCCTTTGTGAACGTGCGTGTGAACGGTTTCACACTTGAGGTCTTCTTGGCCTTGAATTGTCTTTCAACCTTAATGGCCGCCTTGCATACTTCTTCAAACGAATAGTATTCGTGCAATTCAATCTTCTCTTGAACATTTTCGTTCAAACCTGCAATAAAACGTGCTATTTTGTGCCCTAGAATTTCTTCTAAATCACACAATAAACATAGTTTCTCAAACTCACACAAATAAGCCTCCACGGATTGATTTCCTTGCTTAAAAGTCTGCATCTTGAGATACACTTCTTGCACGTACTCATGGGGCACAAATTGACGCTTCATATATTTCTGCAATTGTGTCCAAGTAGTGATCTTGGATCGTCCCTCCTTGCGTCTCTTTTTCTTGAGATTATCATACCATAAACTCGCATAACCTGTGAGTTTTAATTCAGCAAGTTTGCACCTCTTTCGTTCATCATACTCCTTGTAATCAAAGAGTGTTTCGGCTCTTCTAACCCACTCAAAATATTTTTCGGGGTCTAGCATACTACCATTGAATTCCGGAAAATCTAACCTTATATTTCGGTCATCATCTTTGGCCTTGTTCTTCCGTCTATGCCTTCTAGGTTCATCACTCGAAGATGAATCTTTATGGCGTGATCTACTTGCTTTTCTCCTTTCATATTCGTCTTCACTTGAACTAGAAATTGCAACTGATTTGTTCTTCCTTGAAGATGAAGTTTTGTCACGTTCGTCAAGCCTAGCCAATACTTCTTGCAATTGTTGTGACAATCGCTCTATTTGACGATCCCTCCGCAAGTTATGCGCTTGATCAAGGTTCAAACCCCTTGGAATCCCTGGGATTTCTTCGTCACTCATTGCTCCTACACAAACCAGGTTTAGTTTATGCAAAATCTTGATTAAAAGATTGAATCTTGATTGATTCTTGAAGCAAATAAGAACCGTTCTCCAGATCGCAACTTTGTGTAACACTCTCAAAAGTTTGAGGTTGCACAGACTTCGTTACGCGTCCAATTGACACGAAATTTTGACACAATGTTGATCTACGTTTTCTGAATCTTGCCACAAAATTTCAGCCAAAAATTCCAAGCCTAACGTCACCAGTTTAAATTCTACCGAAACTGTGCTCTGATACCAAGATGATGTGATTTTTAGTCCGAAAACTAAGCCTCACAAAGATATGAATCTAACCTAATTCTATACAGAAAATTCACCAAGAATTAAGCAAGAAACTTAGATTAATTAATCAAGAATCCACCTAATTAATCAACCTAGGTGATTGTTTTAACTAAAACAAACAAAACAGCAAATTGGAATCCACCAATCAAGAATTTAAGTAATCCAACTTAAACAAAAGCAATAAGAAATATTATTATGAATGTATGATTAAACTTGTATATTATTCGAAGATTACAACCCTATATTTATAAACTCAATCAATTATCCTAATCCCACTTGAATTAGAATTCTAATCCCCTAACAAAAACCCACGGATTGCATAACTTAATCAAGTTTAGATAACTTTGATTTAGTTATTTAATCCTACTTAAACTCTAACTACTCTTAAGATAAAACTTGCCTATTTTATCCTAACTCAAGCTTGCACTCCAAGCTATTATTGACGCCTACTAGACTAAAACAATTCCTAATGCAATTAGAAATCCTAAGTGCTTAAAACAAGAAAAACCCTTTCAAGTGAAAGGTAAAAACTTGTAAGCAAAAACCTAAGAAAGCTTTTAAAGAAACCTTAAAGAACTATCAAGAAGCTTCAAGAACTCCCAAGAACGCCACCATACAAAGCGTGGCTTTGTCTTGATGCCCCCGATAGTAAGTTTGACCTATTGAAGAAGCTTCCAAGTATAGATTCATGCTTTCTTGACTTTCTTGGAATAATTCTTCAACATGCTCATCGTTCACATTGATGCACGCATCACTAATTGAATCTAATGAAAGTCAAACACATTCAAACAAACCTAATTGAATCAAATTAAAGTCAAACACATTCAAACAGAGCTTTTTGAATCAAATGAAAGTCAAATGCATTCATCAAAGCTAATTGAATCGAATGAAAGTCAAACACATGAAAACAAACCTTATTGAATCAAATGAAAGTCAAACACATTCAAACAAAGCTTTTTGAATCAAATGAAAGTCAAATGAATTCATTCATGCTAACTAAATCAAATGAATGTCAAACACATTCAAATAAATCTTTTTGAATCAAATTAAAGTCTAATACATTCTACAAAACTAATTAAATCAAATGAAAGTCAAACACAGTTAAACAAAGCTATTTAAATCAAATGAAAGTCAAACACATTCAAACAAAGCTTTTTGAATCAAATGAAAGTCAAATGTATTCAACAAAGCTAATTGAATCAAATGAAAGTCAAACATATTCAAACAAAGTTATATTGAGTCAAATGAAAGTCAAACACATTCAAAAAAAGCTTTTTAAATCAAATTAAAGTCTAATGCATTCAACTAAACTAATTGAATCAAATGAAAGTCAAATGCATTTTATAAAGCTAATTGAATGAAATGAAAGTCAAACACAATCAAACAAAGCTAATTGAATCAAATGAAAGTCAAACACATTCAAACCAAGCTTTTTAAATCAAATTAAAGTCTAATGCATTAAACAAAGCTAATTGAATCAAATGAAAGTCAAATGCATTCTATAAGGTTAATTGAATCAAATGAAAGTCAAACACATTCAAAGAGAGCTTTTTGAATCAAATGCAAGTCAAATGCATTCTTCAAAGCTAATTGAATGGAATGAAAGTAAAAAACATTCAAACAAACCTAATTGAAACAAAGGGATTTAATCTGCAAAGCTAATTGTATCAAATTAAAGTAAAAAACAATCAAACAAAGCTATTTAAATCAAATGAAAGTCAAATGCATTCAACAAAGCTAATTGAATCAAATGAAAGCCAAATGCATTCTACAAAGCTAATTGAATTAAATGAAAGTCAAACACATTCAAACAAAGCTTTTTGAATCAAATTAAAGTCTAATGCATTAAACAAAGCTAATAGAATCAAATGAATGTCAAACACATTGAAACAAAGCTAATTGAATCAAATGAAAGTCAAACACATTTAAACAAAGCTTTTTGAATCAAATTAAAGTCTAATGCATTAAACAAAGCTAATTGAATCAAATGAAAGTCAAACACATCCACACCAAGCTAATTAAATAAAATGAAAGTCACACACATTCAAACAAAGCTTTTTTAATCAAATTAAAGTCTAACGCATTCAACAAAGCTAATTGAATCAAATGAAAGTCAAATGCATTCTATAAAGCTAATTAAATCAAATGAAAGTCAAACACATTCAAACAGAACTTTTTGAATCAAACGAAAGTCAAATGCATTCATCAAAGCTAATTGAATCGATTGAAAGTCAAACACATTCAAACAAACCTAATTGAAACAAATGAAAGTCAAACACATTCAAACAAAGCTTTTTAAATCAAATGAAAGTCAAATGAATTCATTAAAGCTAATTAAATCAAATAAAAGTCAAACACATTCAAATAAAGCATTTAAAATCAAATTAAAGTCAAATTTATTCTACAAAGCTAATTGAATCAAATTATAGTCAAAGACAATCAAACAAAGCTATTTGAATCAAATGAAAGTCAAACACATTCAAACCAAGCATTTTTATTAAAATTAAAGTCTAATGCATTAAACAAAGCTAATTAAATCAAATGAAAGTCAAATGCATTCTATAAGGCTAGTTAAATCAAATGAAAGTCAAACACATTCAAAGAGAGCTTTTTGAATCAAATGCAAGTCAAATGCATTCTTCAAAGCTAATTGAATGGAATGAAAGTAAAAAACATTCAAACAAACCTAATTGAAACAAATGGATTTAATCTACAAAGCTAATTGTATCAAATTAAAGTCAAACACAATCAAACAAAGCTATTTAAATCAAATGAAAGTCAAATGCATTCAACAAAGCTAATTGAATCAAATGAAAGCCAAATGCATTCTACAAAGCTAATTGAATTAAATGAAAGTCAAACACATTCAAACAAAGCTTTTTGAATCAAATTAAAGTCTAATGCATTAAACAAAGCTAATAGAATCAAATGAAAGTCAAACACATTGAAACAAAGCTAATTGAATCAAATGAAAGTCACACACATTCAAACAAAGCTTTTTTAATCAAATAAAAGTCTAACGCATTCAACAAAGCTAATTGAATCAAATGAAAGTCAAATGCATTCTATAAAGCTAATTGAATCAAATGAAAGTCAAACACATTCAAACAGAACTTTTTGAGTCAAACGAAAGTCAAATGCATTCATCAAAGCTAATTGAATCGAATGAGAGTCAAACACATGAAAACAAACCTTATTGAATCAAATGAAAGTCAAACACATTCAAACAAAGCTTTTTGAATCAAATAAAAGTCAAATGAATTCATTCAAGCTAATTGAATCAAATTAAAGTCAAACACATTCAAATAAATCTTTTTGAATCAAATTAAAGTCTAATACATTCTACAAAACTAATTAAATCAAATGAAAGTCAAACACAGTTAAACAAAGCTATTTAAATCAAATGAAAGTCAAACACATTCAAACAAAGCTTTTTGAATCAAATGAAAGTCAAATGCATTCAACAAAGCTAATTGAATCAAATGAAAGTCAAACATATTCAAACAAAGTTATATTGAGTCAAATGAAAGTCAAACACATTCAAAAAAAGCTTTTTAAATCAAATTAAAGTCTAATGCATTCAACTAAACTAATTGAATCAAATGAAAGTCAAATGCATTTTATAAAGCTAATAGAATCAAATGAATGTCAAACACATTGAAACAAAGCTAATTGAATCAAATGAAAGTCACACACATTCAAACAAAGCTTTTTTAATCAAATTAAAGTCTAACGCATTCAACAAAGCTAATTGAATCAAATGAAAGTCAAATGCATTCTATAAAGCTAATTGAATCAAATGAAAGTCAAACACATTCAAACAGAACTTTTTGAGTCAAACGAAAGTCAAATGCATTCATCAAAGCTAATTGAATCGAATGAAAGTCAAACACATTCAAACAAACCTAATTGAAACAAATTAAAGTCAAACCCATTCAAACAAAGCTTATTAAATCAAATGAATTCATTAAAGCTAATTAAATCAAATAAAAGTCAAACACATACAAATAAAGCTTTTTAAATCAAATTTATGTCAAATTTATTCTACAAAGCTAATTGTATCAAATTAAAGTCAAACACATTCAAACAAAGCTTTTTGAATCAAATGAAAGTCAAATGCATTCAACAAAGGTAATTGAATCAAATGAAAGTCAAACACAATCAAACAAACCTAATTGAGTCAAATGAAAGTCAAACACATTCAAACAGAGCTTTTTGAATCAAATGAAAGTCAAATGAATTCATTCAAGCTAATTGAATCAAATGAAAGTCAAACACATTCAAACAAAGCTTTTTGAATCAAATTAAAGTCTAATGCATTAAACAAAGCTAATTGAATTAAATGAAAGTCAAACACATTGAAACAAAGCTAATTGAATCAAATGAAAGTCAAACACATTCAAACAGAACTTTTTGAATCAAACGAAAGTCAAATGCATTCATCAAAGCTAATTGAATCGAATGAAAGTCAAACACATTTAAACGTACCTAATTGAAACAAATGAAAGTCAAACACATTCAAACAAAGCTTTTTTAATCAAATAAAAGTCTAATGCATTGAACAAAGCTAATTGAATCAAATGAAAGTCAAATGCATTCTATAAAGCTAATTGAATCAAATGAAAGTAAAACACATTCAAACAAAGCTTTTTGAATCAAATGAAAGTCAAATGCATTCATCAAAGCTAATTGAATCGAATGAAAGTCAAACACATTCAAACAAAGCTTTTTAAATCAAATGAAAGTCAAATGAATTCATTCAAGCTAATTAAATCAAATGAAAGTCAAACACATTCAAACAAAGCTTTTTGAATCAAATGAAAGTCAAACACATTCAAGCAAAGCTAATTGAATCGAATGAAAGTTAAACAAATTCAAACAAATCTTTTTGAACCAAATAAAAGTCAAATGCATTCAATAAAGCTAATTGAATCAAATGAATGTCAAACACAGTCAACCAAAGCTTTTTGATTAAAATTAAAGTCTAATGCATTCAACAAAGCTAATTTAATCAAATAAAAGTCAAATGCATTCAACAAAGCTAATTGAATCAAATGAAAGTCAAACAAATTCAAACAGTGCTTTTTGAATTAAAATAAAGTTAAAAACATTCAAACAAATCTATTTGAATCAAATAAAAGTCAAATGCTTTCAATAAAGATAATTGAATCAAATGAAAGTCAAACATAGTCAACCAAAGCTTTTTACGTCAAATTAAAGTCTAATGCATTCAACAAAGCCAATTTAATCAATGAAAAGTCAAATGCATTCTACAGAGCTAATTGAATCAAACACATTCTAACAGAGGTTTTTGAATCAAATAAAAGTCAAATGCATTCATCAAAGCTAATAGAATCGAATGAAAGTCAAACACTTTCAAACAAACCTAATTGAATCTAATGAAAGTCAAACACATTCAAACAAACCTAATTGAATCAAATTAAAGTCAAACACATTCAAACAGAGCTTGTTGAATCAAATGAAAGTCAAATGCATTCATCAAAGCTAATTGAATCGAATAAAAATCAAACACATGAAAACAAACCTTATTGAATCAAATGAAAGTCAAACACATTCAAACAAAGCTTTTTGAATCAAATAAAGTCAAATGAATTCATTCAAGCTAATTGAATTAAATTAAAGTCAAACACATTCAAATAAATCTTTTTGAATCAAATTAAAGTCTAATACATTCTACAAAACTAATTAAATCAAATGAAAGTCAAACACAGTTAAACAAAGCTATTTAAATCAAATGAAAGTCAAACACATTCAAACAAAGCTTTTTGAATCAAATGAAAGTCAAATGCATTCAACAAAGCTAATTGAATCAAATGAAAGTCAAACATATTCAAACAAAGTTATATTGAGTCAAATGAAAGTCAAACACATTCTAAAAAAGCTTTTTAAATCAAATTAAAGTCTAATGCATTCAACTAAACTAATTGAATCAAATGAAAGTCAAATGCATTTTATAAAGCTAATTGAATGAAATGAAAGTCAAACACAATCAAACAAAGCTAATTGAATCAAATGAAAGTCAAACACATTCAAACCAAGCTTTTTAAATCAAATTAAAGTCTAATGCATTAAACAAAGCTAATTGAATCAAATGAAAGTCAAATGCATTCTATAAGGCTAATTGAATCAAATGAAAGTCAAACACATTCAAAGAGAGCTTTTTGAATCAAATGCAAGTCAAATGCATTCTTCAAAGCTAATTGAATGGAATGAAAGTAAAAAACATTCAAACAAACCTAATTGAAACAAATGGATTTAATCTACAAAGCTAATTGTATCAAATTAAAGTCAAACACGATAAACAAAGCTATTTAAATCAAATGAAAGTCAAATGCATTTAACAAAGCTAATTGAATCAAATGAAAGCCAAATGCATTCTACAAAGATAATTGAATTAAATGAAAGTCAAACACATTCAAACAAAGCTTGTTGAATCAAATTAAAGTCTAATGCATTAAACAAAGCTAATAGAATCAAATGAAAGTTAAACACATTGAAACAAAGCTAATTGAATCAAATGAAAGTCACACACATTCAAACAAAGCTTTTTTAATCAAATTAAAGTCTAACGCATTCAACAAAGCTAATTGAATCAAATGAAAGTCAAATGCATTCTATAAAGCTAATTGAATCAAATGAAAGTCAATCACATTCAAACAGAACTTTTTGAGTCAAACGAAAGTCAAATGCATTCATCAAAGCTAATTGAATCGAATGAAAGTCAAACACATTCAAACAAACCTAATTGAAACAAATGAAAGTCAAACACATTCAAACAAAGCTCTTTTAATCAAATTAAAGTCTAATGCATTCAACAAAGCTAATTGTATCAAAGGAACGTCAAATGCATTCTATAAAATTAATTAAATCAAATTAAAGTCAAACACATTCAAAGAGAGCTTTTTGAATCAAATGCAAGTCAAATGCATTCATCAAAGCTAATTGAATCGAATGAAAGTCAAACACATTCAAACAAACCTAATTGAAACAAATGAAAGTCAAACTCATTCAAACAAAGCTTTTTAAATCAAATGAAAGTCAAATGAACTCATTAAAGCTAATTAAATCAAATGAAAGTCAAACACTTTCAAATAAAGCATTTAAAATCAAATTAAAGTCAAATTTATTCTACGAAGCTAATTGAATCAAATTAAAGTCAAACACAATCAAACAAAGCTATTTAAATCAAATGAAAGTCAAATGCATTCAACAAAGCTAATTAAATCAAATGAAAGTCAAATGCATTCTACAAATCTAATTGAATCAAATAAAAGTCAAACACAATCAAACAAAGCTTTTTGAATCAAATTAAAGTCTAATGCATTAAACAAAGCTAATTGAATCAAATGAAAGTCAAACACATCCACACAAAGCTAATTAAATAAAATGAAAGTCACACACATATAAACAAAGCTTTTTTAATCAAATTAAAGTCTAACGCATTCAACAAAGCTAATTGAATCAAATGAAAGTCAAATGCATTCTATAAAGCTAATTAAATCAAATGAAAGTCAAACACATTCAAACAGAACTTTTTGAATCAAACGAAAGTCAAATGCATTCATCAAAGCTAATTGAATCGATTGAAAGTCAAACATGTTTGGGGGTTTTCTGTGTCCTTCGGGAGAGTTACAATTTCCTAGCAGACTTCCTTCTTACGCCTGTACCTGCACCTAGCCGACTTCCTTCTTGCGCCTGTACCTGCACAAATAACGGAGACTCCGGATGGGGGGTGGGAGTTCCGCCTCCGAAGATTAAGTTAGTATCTTTTCGAAGTGGAATAAGAACTGTAAAAGCTTCTCGGTTCGAGAGCGTTTCAGTAGGTTTAGGCTTTGTTTGGTTTTTTTGTGGTTGTAATTAATGTCCGTCCCTCATAAATGAGGTCTACCCTTACTATTTATAGTAAGGGAGAACTGTACCTCAATAAGGGTATAAGGGACACGTGTCTGCAAAGGAAATGGGCCTTTGCAGACTGCTGAAAGATTGACACGTGTCAAGCATTTATTGGGCCACGTGTCTTAGGTATTTTCACCCTAAACATCTGCCCCTCACAGATGAGATGTGGCAAACTCACGTGTCATCTGTGACAGACGTAGGGTGCACGGGGTAAGTGACGGTTCGTCTGCCTTCCCCCTCTTGAATTTCAAATTTTCGTGCAAGTGACTGTTCGCCTTCTGCCTCTTTCTATAAGTAGGGTGGCTACCTCTTTCCTCCGCACTTTTTATTTTCAAAAATTTCCTGAGAAGCTCTGATACCGGCTGCTTCTTTCAAGACTTTCGAGCATCCGGTTTTCGCAAGAACTTGACGTCTGCCTTCCGGCTGAGTGCGGATTTAGTAAGGTACCGTCTGCTTTCTCCCTCTACCCCTAGATTAAGGACCTCACTCGGCATTTTGCCGCCTGGGTATATTATGTAAAATGCCCTCATCCGTCATTTTGCCGCATGGGGCTGGCTTGGGACAAGTCCAAAAAATCTCCCTCATCCGGCGTTTTGCCGTCTGGAATGTTTAATACACTACCATCCGGCATTGTGCCGCATGGGACCCCTTTAAGCCAACTTTGTTTTAATGCAGACTAGTCATAAGTAACCTCATCCGGCCTTTAGCCGTATGGGGGTGGTTTGATCAACCTTTGCTTTCAAACATCTTTCAAATTGCCCCCATCCGGCATTTAACCGTATGGGGGTAGTTTGAGCAGCCTCGACTTTTCCCCAAACATCATTCAAATTGCCCCCATCCGGCATTTAACCGTATGGGGGTAGTTTGAGCAGCCTCGACTTTTCCCCAAACGTTGTTTTAATTGCCCCCATCCGGCGTCTAACCGTATGGGGGTTGTTTGAGCAGCCTTGAGCTTTTTCTCAAACATACAAATAGCCCCCATCCGGCTTTTAACCGTATGGGAGTCGTTTGAGCAACCTTGGCTCAAACTGTTTCAAATTGCCCCCATCCGGCTTTTAACCGTATGGGGGTCGTTTGAGCAGCCTTGGCTTTTTCTCAAACGTTGTTTAAATTGCCCCCATCCGGCGTCTAACCGTATGGGGGTTGTTTGAGCAGCCTTAAGCTTTTTCTCAAACATACAAATAGCCCCCATCCGGCTTTTAACCGTATGGGGGTCGTTTGAGCAACCTTGGCTCAAACTGTTTCAAATTGCCCCCATCCGGCTTTTAACCGTATGGGGGTCGTTTGAGCAGCCTTGGCTTTTTCTCAAACGTTGTTTAAATTGCCCCCATCCGGCGTCTAACCGTATGGGGGTTGTTTGAGCAGCCTTAAGCTTTTTCTCAAACATACAAATAGCCCCCATCCGGCTTTTAACCGTATGGGGGTCGTTTGAGCAACCTTGGCTCAAACTGTTTCAAATTGCCCCCATCCGGCTTTTAACCGTATGGGGGTCGTTTGAGCAGCCTTGGCTTTTTCTCAAACGTTGTTTAAATTGCCCCCATCCGGCTTTTAACCGTATGGGGGTTGTTTGAGCAACTTCCAGCCCATCTCTGCTATCCCTCATCCGGGACTCCGCCGCTTGGGGGGCTTTTAAATGAGCTTCCAATTAAACATGTCTGATCTATTTTTCTTTATTTCAGCTCCAAACACATTCGGAAATTTCCGCCTGTGTAGGTTTCAAGCCACCATCTCAGCAAATTCCAACCTCCAAAGGTACCGTCTGCACCCTTTTTCAATTCTTTTTGTTAATTTTCCGGTTGCATAGATAGGATATGGACCCTTCAATTATACACTCGGCACAGTTTACGACTGCTGTCAGGCGGTCACCAGGCACGGCTGAGTCTAGGACTGGGACTGCCGTCTGGGGGTATTTGGGCGAACCTTCACCTACCTCGAATCCGACCGTCTCTGTTCATGTGCAGGACAGAATGGCTCGGATAAGATGGACGGCAGTTGACCCGGATTACAAATCCGACGACGCAGCCGAAGATCCGGCTGATCCCAGAAACGAGGACCAGACGGCAGGACCGTCTGGTGTAATTCCTTTGGAAGAAACCTTGGGGACTCGTCAAGATTCCCCGAGTGGTCCTAGCACACCGGGTGATAGCATATTAGAAGACTCTGATTCTAATGCCGAAGGATCCGGCGATGAATCTGCTGGAGAAGGGTCTGGGTCCGAATCTGAAGCCCCAGCACAGGAGGCTGAGCCTATTGTTGAGGAGGCCTACAAATGGCCGGCTAAGGGGGATCCGACTGACATGACCATGTCAGCAAGAGACGTGGTCATCCTTACTGCAACCCTTCCTGCCTTTCTTTTTTAAAGGAAACCAGTTGGGAAGGACTGGGAAATAAGAGTCCCGCCTGTTAATGCAACCGTCGTATGGGAGGATGACTTGGACCATGCCGATGATTTTTTCGGCTGTTATGAGGCGGCATTCAAAGCAGGCCTCCGGTTCCCCCTTCACCCCTGCATCAAGGACATATTGCTGGGGTATGACTTGGGCGTATGGCAATTGACTCCTAACTCTTGGATCAATATTTTGGGGTACATTGCCGCGTGTGAGCTGCAGGAGGTAAACCCCAGTTGGGAGGCTTTTGCACACATGCATTACCTCAGCCGGGCTCCGGGTGGGTGGAACGCCTGGTACACCCTTACCACCAACCAAGAATACATGATGACTTTAGAGAAGCCATCAAAGTGGACCAACTGGAAGAGCAAATTTTATGTCGTCTCTTCGCCTTCCACTTCCCTAAATCACCGGCTGCGGCGGTATAATAAGCACCCGGCATTACTGGGCAAAAAATGCGCGCTCCCGAAAGTGCCGTCTGAGGCCTGGGACCAAATAATGGAGACGGGTCTCTTCCTCAAAACGACCCATCAGATGGAGGACGGAAGTGAAATCATCGTCCCAAAGTTCTGGGTACCCCTCCCGGAATGGTTAAGGGACGAGTCCTTCTTGTCCCTTTGCAATCTAAGTTCAATGTTTAAAAAGAGTAGGTTCATTAACCCATCCGGTATTCTGACACCTGATTATGCATACACGCTCTAACTCGAATTTCCCTTTTTTGCAGGTACAGCTAAAAGAATGGTGCCTCCTGAAAAGACACCTGCCTTCTCAGCTATTGAGCTGAGAAAGAAGCAAATCGAAGAGAAGAAGGCGGCACTGGCCGCCAAGAATGGAGTAAAACCTCTTCCATTTCTTACCGGATGACATATGATCTGCCTTTGTTTCTAACTGATTGCTTTGTTTTGACTATTTTCAGGGTGGAACCCAAGGCATGCCAAAATCACTAGCAAGCATGCACAAAAGACCGGCTGGTGTGATACCTCAGCCGGCTTCAAAAGCTCCAAGGCTGCCGGGTCCACCTTTGGCAGCTAGTCCTGCAAAGAGGACGTCTGACCCTGCCAGGCCAACCACTGCAGGGAAGAGCCTGCAGCTAACGCCGAGTGCTTCGGCGGGCCAGACCCGGATGGGATCTGGCTCAGATGCGGCTGGGGGGGATGGCACCCCACAGCCTGTACAAGGTAAAACCTCTGCCTTTGACCCCCCCTGGCCGCTTGGGCATATGAGAGTCAAAACTCAAGCAAGCCAGTCTGGGGGCTCCTCTGGCAGCCGCATGAATATAGGCGGCGCCTATGCCCAGTATCTGACAGATAACCCTTCCTTTGCAGATGACTCTACCAGCCGGCCCGACTACAACCAATACGCCAAGAGAATGGTCAAGACTCTGACCCGTTCTGAAAAGGAGGCGGTGCCGGCTGTACACCAGGTTAACCTGGATCGCATCAACTCTCTTCTTGCTGAGGTAAATAACCCGAATGCCCTATGCTTGTCTCAAGCTCTGCTTTTGCCGGATGAGTAGTAATTATCATCATTAGTTCTAACTCCTTTTCCGGTTGGTACCATAGGTGATGCTGAGAGTGGACGGGCTCCGAGTCCCCTTGCGTAAAAAGCAAGAGGAGGTAAGAGACGCTCAGAAGCGTGCCCTTGACCTAATTGACGTTAGTCAATTTCACACTATTAAATATGATTTGGCAACTAAAGAGAGAGAGTTGCAACAGGAGGAATTACTGAAAGAGGCTGTGCTGGCTGGGGATGAGGCCAAAAAGAAAGTTGATGAACTTGAGCTTAAGGTTAAGGACCTCTAGGCTGATCTTAGAGCTCTGGAAGGAGATGACAAGGAAAATGCCAACCTCCGCCAGAAGAACAGCGAGCTGACTGTCCAACTCACTAATATTCAGGCGGCCCACAAAAAGGAGCTGAACGAGGAACTCAGCCGCCAGATAACAGAGAATGAAGCCGACTGCGAGGAGCGCATGAAGCTGGCTTGGGGCCTCATCCATCCGGACTCTGACTTTGACTATTTCCACCTCCGTTACTTGTATGCTTCTGAAGTTTATGAAGCTCGAGTACTCGGCACTCCTGCCCCTCCTCCTTTCGACGAGTGGGCTGAGAAGGAGTTAGGGTCAGAGCCGGATGGGGTGCCAATGGGAAACCAGCCGGAGCAGCTGCAGGAGCAGACGGCTGAGACCCAGGTTGGGCAAGCTCAAGGGTTGGAGCAGCCTCAGCAACAAGAGCAACAGCAAGATTGATATTTTCTTCTCTTTTTTTACCGGCCTGCGTGCCGTGTATTTTCGATGTATCTTTCCCGGACAAGGGTCCGGCTAACATTTTAATTAATCTATTAACCGACACAGTCGGGTTTTCTATCTATTATTTACAATTTTTTTATATATGCATTTTTTTTATATACGCATTTTTACAAGTATTTCAGACGGATGAAGAAGAGATACCACAATATGCCCCTGAAATGGCTACCTGTTTACCCCAGCAGTAGACAGGCAGTCATTTCATGGAAGCCGGATGGGGGGTCAGTGACTGACCTGACCTTGCCCCGTCTGGTACAATTATATATAGGATGGGATGTAAAACCGTTTAGGTGATTACGGTGGCCCATTAGGAATTTCATTCTTCCGGATGGACCTCTTTTGGGTCCTTGCCGGATGAATCCCAGATGCAAAGGATCATTTCTAACGGCTGCAAATCGTTTTAGACAAACGCCGTTTGAGTTGTGGGATCGCTAGAACAATGTTCCACCCAGAAGGGAGCTGTTCTCTTCAGTGATTCACCCGGATGGGTGTCACCGGATGACTGCTCTTTTTGGAGCAGTGGTTTTAACAAGTGTTCTTCCGTCTGTGTTCTTGCACTAGACAGGTGCAAATACAATTGTATGAATGGAAATTATATGCTTTCACATTTCAATCCTTAGAAGTAGTACTTTTTCAAGTTATCTACATTCCAGGTACGAGGCAGCCGCATTCCGTCTGGGGTTTCCAGACGGTATGTGCCGTTTCTAACTTCTTCAAAAATCCGGTAGGGTCCCTCCCAGTTTGGGGTCAGTTTCCCTTGTTCGTATGCCCTACCAGTTGCTTCAAGCTTTCGTAATACAAAATCTCCAACTTTGAGGGGGCGTTTAAGCACCTTTTTGTTGTAGGCCCTCGTCATTCGAAGGCGGTAGATTTCATGACGCAAGGCGGCGTTGCCCCTTCTTTCTGGAAGAGTATCCAGAGACAGGCGCATGGCTTCCCAATTTGCCTCTTCATCATACAACATGATTCGAAGTGTTGGCTCATATAATTCAATGGGAAGCACCGCCTCTGTGCCATATGCCATAAGGAATGGAGTTTCACCGGTTGACCCCTTCTCAGTAGTTCTGATGGACCAAAGAACGTGAGTTAACTCTTCTGCCCAAAGCCCGCCTGCCTTCTCGATCTTTTTCTTTATGCCGCTTGAGATGAGCTTGTTGAAAGCTTCAACTTGACCGTTTGCTTGCGGACGGCCAACGGATGCAAAGTAGTGGGAAATCCCTTGATCTTGCAACCAAGTCTTCAGGACAGGCGTTTCGAACTGGGGGCCATTGTCAAAGACCATTGACATTGGTACACCGAACTGGGTGATGACATTTCTCCAAATGAAGGAGATGACATCCTTAGTTTTGATGCCCTTTACCGCCTCGGCCTCAACCCACTTGGTGAAGTAATCAACAGCCACCAAAATGTATCTTCTGCCGCCTGGGGCAGGAGTGTATGGCCCCAAAATATCCATGCCCCATTTTGCAAAGGGAATTGGGCTGTGAATAGCTGTCATATCAGTTGCCGGCTGCCTTATCATCCGGCCGAACCTCTGGCACTTGTCGCATCTTTTCACCAGATCTAATGCATCCGCCTTCAGTGTAGGCCAAAAGTATCCTTGGCGCCGGGTTCTTTTGGCGAGGGTCCTCCCGCCAATGTGAGATCCACAGAAGCCGGCGTGAAGATCTTCCAGTATTTCCTTGCCCCGTTCTGGGGTAACACACTTGAATAGCGGCTGCAAGTAACCCTTCCGAAACAGTTCACCGTTGTGCATTGCGAAGCTTAATGCTCGTCTTTTAAGAGCAGCTGCTTCGGATGAGGTTTCCGGTAGAGTGCCGTCTACCAAGTAATTCCGGATGGGGTCCATCCATGTGGAGCTTCGATCTAGAAGTCCAATGGGGTCATGTTCAATGCTTCTCTTTTCCATGACTTCCCAGAAGACTGATCTAGGCGTATCACATGTGGCGGAGGATGCAAGTTTGGATAGTGCATCCGCCTGATTATTCTCGGATCTGGGTACTTGACTCAGGTTGAATTCATCAAATGCCCCAGCCTCCTCTTTGACCGCCTGCAGATACATAATCATCACCGGATGGGTGGCCTCGTAGTCACCGTTGTACTGGCTAACGATGAGTTGGGAATCTGAGCAGGCATCAACTTTCCTTGCCCCGACCGCCTTACACATGCGGATACCGGCTAGCAGGGCTTCGTATTCAGCTTCATTATTCGAAGCTTGAAACTTGAATCGTAGAGCGTACTCGTATTTGTCCCCCTCCGGAGAGTGAATAATTACACCCGCTCCGCAGCCATTCAGCGTAGAGCTCCCGTCTACATAAACCCTCCAAACTTCATCGGTTTTATCCGGCTGTATTGGCCTTGTCATTTCAACAATGAAGTCGGCAAACGCCTGACCCTTAACTGCTCGCCTGGGTTCGAAAGTGATTTCTAAGCCTTGGATTTCCACAGCCCATTTAATCATTCTTCCGGATGACTCTAAAGTGGTCATAGGCCTTTTGAGCGGCTGATCAGTGTAAACGGTCACCGGATGTGCTAAAAAATACGGTTTCAGCCGCTTGACTGCTTTGAACAAAGCCAGACCGAATTTTTCGATCATGGGATAACGAAGTTCAGCATTCCGGAGTATATGGCTTATAAAGTATACCGGGAGCTGATTACCGTCTCTGTCAGCAAGGAGGACGGCGCTCAAGGAGTGATCCGAGACGGACAAGTACATGTAGAGAGCCTCCTGGGGTAGGGGACTCACCAATCCTGGCAAAGAATGCAGGTGTTGCTTCAGCCGTTGAAATGCCGCCTCAGCCTCTTCACCCCATTCAAACCTTGACCTCTTTTTGATTGCTTGAAAGAAATACAGGCACTTGTCACCTGACCGGCTGAGGAATCTCCCCAATGCCGCCAGGCAACCGGTAAGCTTTTGAGCCTCCCTGACGGTACGTGGCGACTGCATGTTGATCACCGCCTGTACTTTGTCCGGATTGGCTTCTATGCCTCTCTAATCAATCAAAAATCCAAGAAACTTCCCGGACTCAACTCCAAAGACGCATTTTTTAGGATTTAACATGACTTTATGCCGTCTGAGGGTGGTGAGAGTTTCTCGGAGGTCGGCTAGATGATTCGCCTGCAGCTTTGATTTGACAATCATGTCATCAATGTACACCTCCACATTCCTTCCAATCTGATCATAAAAGACTGAGTTCATCATTCGCTGGAAAGTAGCAGGCGCATTCTTCAACCCAAAAGGCATCACCTTGTAGCAATATAGCCCTTGATCTGTGACGAAAGCCGTCTTCTCTTGGTCTTTCTTCCACAAGGGTATCTGATGGAAGCCGGAATAGGCGTCCATGAAACTCATCAGGGCATGGCCGGCTGTAGAGTCTACCAAATGATCTATCTTTGGAAGCGGGTAGCTATCCTTTGGACAAGCCCTGTTGAGGTCCGTGTAATCTACACACATCCGCCAGGTTCCATTCGGCTTTTTCACAAGGACGACATTGGCTACCCAATCCGGGTAGTAACATTGCCGGATGAATCCAGCATCCAAGAGTTTCTTGACCTCGGTTGCTGCCGCCTGGGACCTTTCCTCGCCATGGTTCCGTTTCTTTTGCCTGACCGGCTTCTTCTTAGGATCCACAGCGAGTCTATGTACAGCAAGATCCGGACTTACACCCGGCATCTCTTCTACTTCAAAGGCAAACACATCTTTGAACTCTTTCAACAAAAGGAGCAAACCTGATCCCAAACTTTCAAACGCAGCCGTTCCAACCTTGACGGTTCTGTCTGGCCGACTGTCTTCAAGAACAACATCAATTATTTCTCCTGCCGGCTGAGGGCGAAGAACGTTTGTCCTCTCGGACAGTGATTGCTATTGTTTCTCCTTCACAGGCGCCAGTTGGTCCGCCTTCCTCTTTTTACCGGCTGGCTTTGTAGCCGGTAAGCTTTGATCACAGTCGTCAAGTTCAACAATTTCTTTCTCTTGACTGCCTGTGTCAAGCGTTGGTTTGATGTCCGAGAGGTAACACTCTCTCGCCATCTTTTGGTTCCCACTCAAGGAACCGACTGTGCCATCATCCCTTTCAAACTTTATCAACATTAAAGATGGGATGATGACTGCCTTTGAGAGGTTAAGGGTTGGACGGCCAATAATCAGATTGTAGGCAGTCAGCTCTTCTACTACAAGAAACTTGACAACCATATGCCGGCCCTTACCCTTCTCTCCGAACCGGATGGGTAGATCAATCATGCCCACCGGATGTACTACTCCTCCCCCAAAACCTACAAGAGGGTATGAGGCCGGAAGCATGCTACTGGGCTTATACTTGAGTTTCTCCAAGCACCGGTAGCTGATGAGGTCGGATGAGCTCCCGGTATCAATCAAGATCCGGCCAACTCTTTGATTGGCGATTTTGCACTCGATGACTATGGGGTCATCATGAGGCCGCCTGACCTCGCCTCTATCTCTCTCGGAGATGTTAACTTCCGGAAATGAATATTCAGACGACTGGCCCTCATCCACCGAGTTGACCAGTTTCCGAATGTTATCTTTTGTACCCCGGATGGTAGGCCCACCTCCCGCAAAGCCACCGGCTATGGTCAGAATGGTTTCCTCATCCGTATCCGATTGAGTAGCCGGCTTCTTTGGGGGTGGTCCTCTTGCTTGTTTAGGTGTACCCCTTGACTTGGAAAGATAAGATTTGAGAGCCCCCTCATCAGCGAGCCTGTCGAAGAGCCGCCTGAGGCTAAAGCAACCCTCAGTGTCGTGGCCAATTTCCTCGTGAAAAAGACAATATTTGCTCTTATCCCGGGCGCTTAGAGGACTCTTCATAGGAGACGGTTTTTCAAGATTCAACCGGTCCTTTACTTCGTTGAGAATGGAGGCACAGTCCTTGTTGAACTCGTACATTGGCACATACGGATCCGACCTCTTCCTTTTCTGGAAAGGTTGTCCGGATGAGTCTGCCGCCCATACCCCCTTTCTCTTGTCTTCCTTTTTGGCCGACTGGGTAGGCCGATTCTCTTTTTTATCGGATCTTTTGTAATCCGTTGGAAGTTTAACAGCACACAATTCCACTGCCTGAATGTAGGCCTCCGCCTTCATGAGTGCCTCGTGAAGAGTGGAGACCCTCTTCCTAACCAAGTCAAACTTAAAAGTTGATCCATCTTTTAAGCCTTTGAAGAAATCAGTATAGGCAACGTCATCAGACAATCCATTGATTTGGATCCTCATCAGGTTAAACCGCCTGACATATGACCGGAGCCCCTCTTTGTCTCCCTGTTGTATTGCCCCTAGATCAAGGCTTGTTTTCTTGGCAGGGATGTTCATAGAAAAGTTGGACGTAAACCAGTAGGCCAAGGTCCTGAAATTATTGATGCATCCGGCTGGGAGGTTACCAAACCAACGTTGAGCAATCCCTTTCAACGTTGCCGGGAAGCACCGGCACCATGCGGCATCATCCAAACCCTGCAAATACATCAGGTTGGTGTATGCCATAAGGTGATCTTCCGGGTTGGTGGTACCGTCGTAGGCACCTACCAACACGTTTTTGATTTTAGACGGCTGGGTCATCTCGGTAATTTCTCTGGAGAACGCCGTTGGCTGTTCCCCAAGGTTGAGCAGCCGGAGCTGCCAGTCCATAGGCTGGACGGGCGACTGATGCTGCCCCCCGAAAATACCTGCCTGTGCATAGGGGGATCCAAAGGGCGTATACGGTGTTCCATGCACTGCCGGTTGGATCATATGGGGGCCGGATCGAGCGGAAACCTCGCTCGTCCGGCTGTCATTGTTTGCTCTCGAGTGCCTTCCTGAGGTGGCATTGAAGCTGTCTCGAAAGGTCGATGTTGATGCCGACTCGGATCGCTGAGTCTTTTTATCTTGGATGAGCGTCCGGGCATCAGAATAGACTTTCTTGGTTCCATCCGGCTGAATGTGCCGGACGGGCTTTCTGACTCCATCTATAGGAGTGTGCATCTTTGAGAAATCAAAGAGCCTAGCTGGCATGTCTGACTTCGGGTGTGGGGTAGATGCTCTACCCTTGACTGTTTTGGCCGTCTTTTTACCGTGACGCCTTTCTTCCGCCTGACCCTTACGGGGGCCGGCTGTGGAGTCCAGAAGGCCTTTGATCTCTCCTTTGAAGCTCATCATCATATTCATGAGCTCATCTCTGGAGACTGGGGAGTCTCCAGCGGTAGAGGTTAACCCAAGCGGCCCCCTAGTTGGCTTGCTAGGAGCCGCCTGGTTCCCTTCCCGTTCTCTCTTATCTTTGGAACGGGTGTTCTTGGTCCTCAAAGAGCCATCTGCAGCAGTGTAGGCTTCCAAGTCATAGTTATCGGCTGTATCTTGGTCCGAATGGACCTCAACCTCCCCAGTAGGCATATTGCTTTTACCAGGTAGTATAGGCTCAGATGTCATCTAGAAAGTACTCTCCCCACAGACGGCGCCAGATGTTTGGGGGTTTTCTGTGTCCTTCGGGAGAGTTACAATTTCCTAGCAGACTTCCTTCTTACGCCTGTACCTGCACCTAGCCGACTTCCTTCTTGCGCCTGTACCTGCACAAATAACGGAGACTCCGGATGGGGGGTGGGAGTTCCGCCTCCGAAGATTAAGTTAGTATCTTTTCGAAGTGGAATAAGAACTGTAAAAGCTTCTCGGTTCGAGAGCGTTTCAGTAGGTTTAGGCTTTGTTTGGTTTTTTGTGGTTGTAATTAATGTCCGTCCCTCATAAATGAGGTCTACCCTTACTATTTATAGTAAGGGAGAACTATACCTCAATAAGGGTATAAGGGACACGTGTCTGCAAAGGAAATGGGCCTTTGCAGACTGCTGAAAGATTGACACGTGTCAAGCATTTATTGGGCCACGTGTCTTAGGTATTTTCACCCTAAACAAACCTAATTGAAACAAATGAAAGTCAAACACATTCAAACAAAGCTTTTTAAATCAAATGAAAGTCAAATGAATTCATTAAAGCTAATTAAATCAAATAAAAGTCAAACACATTCAAATAAAGCATTTAAAATCAAATTAAAGTCAAATTTATTCTACAAAGCTAATTGAATCAAATTAAAGTCAAAGACAATCAAACAAAGCTATTTGAATCAAATGAAAGTCAAACACATTCAAACCAAGCATTTTTAAAAAAATTAAAGTCTAATGCATTAAACAAAGCTAATTAAATCAAATGAAAGTCAAATGCATTCTATAAGGCTAATTAAATCAAATGAAAGTCAAACACATTCAAAGAGAGCTTTTTGAATCAAATGCAAGTCAAATGCATTCTTCAAAGCTAATTGAATGGAATGAAAGTAAAAAACATTCAAACAAACCTAATTGAAACAAATGGATTTAATCTACAAAGCTAATTGTATCAAATTAAAGTCAAACACAATCAAACAAAGCTATTTAAATCAAATGAAAGTCAAATGCATTCAACAAAGCTAATTGAATCAAATTAAAGTCAAACACATTCTAACAAAGCTAATTGAATCAAATGAAAGTCAAACACATTCAAACAGTGCTTTTTGAATCAAAATAAAGTCAAACACATTTAAACAAATCTTTTTGAATCTAATAAAAGTTAAATGCATTCAATAAAGATAATTGAATCAAATGAAAGTCAAACACATTCAAACAAAGCTAATTGAATCAAAGGAAAGTCAAACACTTTCAAAAAAAGCTTTTTAAATCAAATTAAAGTCTAATGCATTAAACAAAGCTAATTGAATCAAATGAAAGTCAAACACATTCAAACAAAGCTAATTGAATCAAATGAAAGTCAAACACATTCAAAAAAAGTTTTGTAAATCAAATTAAAGTCTAATGCATTCAACAAAACTAATTGAATCAAATGAAAGTCAAACACATTCAAACAAAGCTAATTGAATCAAATGAAAGTCAAACACATTCAAAAAAAGCTTTTTAAATCAAATTAAAGTCTAATGCATTCAACAAAACTAATTGAATCAAATGAAAGTCAAATGCATTCTATAAAGCTAATTAAATCAAATGAAAGTCAAACACATTCAAACAGAACTTTTTGAATCAAACGAAAGTCAAATGCATTCATCAAAGCTAATTGAATCGAATGAAAGTCAAACACATTCAAACAAAGATTTATAAATCAAATGAAAGTCAAATGAATTCATTCAAGCTAATTAAATCAAATGAAAGTCAAACACATTCAAACAAAGCTTTTTGAATCAAATGAAAGTCAAACACATTCAAGCAAAGCTAATTGAATCAAATGAAAGTTAAACACATTCAAACAAATCTTTTTGAATCAAATAAAAGTCAAATGCATTCAATAAAGCTAATTGAATCAAATGAAAGTCAAACATAGTCAACCAAAGCTTTTTGATTAAAATTAAAGTATAATGCATTCAACAAAGCAAATTTAATCAAATAAAAGTCAAATGCATTCAACAAAGCTAATTGAATCAAATGAAAGTCAAACACATTCAAAAAAAGTTTTGTAAATCAAATTAAAGTCTAATGCATTCAACAAAACTAATTGAATCAAATGAAAGTCAAACACATTCAAACAAAGCTAATTGAATCAAATGAAAGTCAAACATAGTCAAACAAAGCTTTTTAAGTCAAATTAAAGTCTAATGCATTCAACAAAGCTAATTTAATCAATCAAAAGTCAAATGCATTCTACAGAGCCAATTGAATCAAACACATTCAAACAGAGCTTTTTGAATCAAATAAAAGTCAAATGCATTCATCAAAGCTAATTGAATCGAATGAAAGTCAAACACATTCAAACAAACCTAATTGAATCTAATGAAAGTCAAACACATTCAAACAAACCTAGTTGAATCAAATTAAAGTCAAACACATTCAAACAGAGCTTTTTGAATCAAATGAAAGTCAAATGCATTCACCAAAGCTAATTGAATCGAATGAAAGTCAAACACATGAAAACAAACCTTATTGAATCAAATAAAAGTCAAACACATTCAAACAAAGCTTTTTGAATCAAATGAAAGTCAAATGAATTCATTCAAGCTAATTGAATCAAATTAAAGTCAAACACATTCAAATAAATCTTTTTGAATCAAATTAAAGTCTAATACATTCTACAAAACTAATTAAATCAAATGAAAGTCAAACACAATTAAACAAAGCTATTTAAATCTAATGAAAGTCAAACACGTTCAAACAAAGCTTTTTGAATCAAATGAAAGTCAAATGCATTCAACAAGGCTAATTGAATCAAATGAAAGTCAAATGCATTCTACAAAGCTAATTGAATCAAATGAAAGTCAAATTCATTCTACAAAGCTAATTGAATCAAATGAAAGTCAAACACATTCAAACAAAGCTTTTTGAATGAAATTAAAGTCTAATGCATTAAACAAAGCTAATTGAATCAAATGAAAGTCAAACACATTGAAACAAAGCTAATTGAATCAAATGAAAGTCACACACATTCAAACAAAGCTTTTTTAATCAAATTAAAGTCTAACGCATTCAACAAAGCTAATTCAATCAAATGAAAGTCAAATGCATTTTATAAAGCTAATTGAATCAAATGAAAGTCAAACACATTCAAACAGAACTTTTTGAATCAAACGAAAGTCAAATGCATTCATCAAAGCTAATTCAATCGAATGAAAGTCAAACACATTCAAACAAACCTAATTGAAACAAATGAAAGTCAAAGACATTTAAACAAAGCTTTTTTAATCAAAGTAAAGTCTAATGCATTCAACAAAGTTAATTGTATCAAATGAAAGTCAAATGCATTCTATAAAACTAATTAAATCAAATGAAAGTGAAACACATTCAAAGAGAGCTTTTTCAATCAAATGCAAGTCAAATGCATTCATCAAAGCTAATTGAATCGAATGAAAGTCAAACACATTCAAACAAACCTAATTAAAACAAATGAAAGTCAAACACATTCAAACAAAGCTTTTTAAATCAAATGAAAGTCAAATGAATTCATTAAAGCTAATTAAATCAAATGAAAGTCAAACACATTCAAATAAAGCATTTAAAATCAAACAAAGCTAATTAAATCAAATGAAAGTCAAATGCATTCTACAAATCTAATTGAATTAAACAAAGCTATTTAAATCAAATGAAAGTCAAATGCATTCAACAAAGCTAATTAAATCAAATGAAAGTCAAATGCATTCAACAAAGCTAATTAAATCAAATAAAAGTCAAATGCATTCTACAAATCTAATTAAATCAAATGAAAGTCAAACACAATAAAACAAAGCTTTTTGAATCAAATTAAAGTCTAATGCATTAAACAAAGCTAATTGAATCAAATGAAAGTCAAACACATCCAAACAACGCTAATTAAATCAAATGAAAGTCACACACATTCAAACAAAGCTTTTTTAATCACATTAAAGTCTAGCGCATTCAACAAAGCTAATTGAATCAAATGAAAGTCAAATGCATTCTATAGAGCTAATTGAATCAAATGAAAGTCAAACACATTCAAACATAACTTTTTGAATCAAACGAAAGTCAAATGCATTCATCAAAGCTACTTGAACCGAATGAAAGTCAAACACATTCTAACAAACCTAATTGAATCAAATGAAAGTTAAACACATTCAAACAGAGCTTTTTGAATCAAATGAAAGTCAAATGAATTCATAAAAGCTAATTTAATCGAATGAAAGTCAAACACATGAAAACAAACCTTATTGAATCAAGTGAAAGTCAAACACATTCAAACACAGCTTTTTGAATCAAATGAAAGTCATATGAATTCATTCAAGCTAATTGAATCAAATTAAAGTCAAACACATTCAAATAAAGCTTTTTAAATCAAATTAAACTCTAATACATTCTACAAAACTAATTAAATCAAATGAAAGTCAATCACAATTAAACAAAGCTATTTAAATCAAATGAAAGTCAAACACATTCAAACAAAGCTTTTTGAATCAAATGAAAGTCAAATGCATTAAACAAAGCTAATTGAATCAAATGAAAGTCAAACATATTCAAACAAAGTTAATTGAGTCAAATGAAAGTCAAACACATTTAAACAAAGCTTTTGGAATCAAATGAAAGTCGAACGCATTCTACAAAGCTTATTGAATTAAATGAAAGTCAAACACAATCAAACAAAGCTATTTAAATGAAATGAAAGTCAAACACATTCAAACAAAGCTTTTTAATCAAATGAAAATCAAATGCATTCAACAAAGCTAATTGAATCTAATGAAAGTCAAACACATTCAAACAAAGTTAATTGAATCAAATGAAAATCAAACCAATTCAAACAAAGCTTTTCGAATCAAATGAAAGTCAAATGCATTCTTTAAAATTAATTGAATCAAATGAAAGTCAAACACATTCAAACAAAGCTTTCTGAATTAAATGAAATTCAAATGCATTAAACAAAGCAAATTGAATCAAATGAAAGTCAAATGCATTTTACAAAGCTAAACGAATCAATTTAAAGTCAAACACATTCTAACAAAGCTAATTGAATCAAATGAAAGTCAAACACATTCAAACAGTGCTTTTTAAATCAAAATAAAGTCAAACACATTCAAAAAAATCTTTTTGAATCAAAAAAAAGTCAAATGCATTCAATAAAGCTAATTGAATTAAATGAAAGTCAAACACACTCAACCAAAGCTTTTTTATTCCAATTAAATTCTAATGCATTCAACAAAGCTAATTGAATCAAATGAAAGTCAAACACATTCAAACAAAGCTAATTGAATCAAAGGAAAGTCAAACACATTCAAAAAAAGCTTTTTAAATCAAATTAAAGTCTAATGCATTAAACAAAGCTAATTGAATCAAATGAAAGTCAAACACATTCAATCAAAGCTAATTGAATAAAATGAAAGTCTAATGCATTCCACAAAGCTAATTGAATCAAATGAAAGTCAAACACATTCAAACAAAGCTTTTTGAACCAAATGAAAGTCAAATGCATTCATCAAAGCTAATTAGATCAAATGAAAGTCAAATGCATTCAACAAAACTAATTGAATCAAATGAAAGTCAAACACATTCAAACAAAGCTTTTTGAATCAAATGAAAGTCAAATGCATTCATCAAAGCTACTTAGATCAAATGAAAGTCAAATGCATTTAACAAAGCTAATTAAATCAAATGAAAGTAAAACACATTCAAACAAAGCGAATTGATTCAAATGAAAGTCAAACACATTCAAACAAAGCTTTTTGAATCATATGAAAGTCAAATGAATTCATTAAAGCTAATTAAATCAAATGAAAGTCAAACACATTCAAATAAAGCATTTAAAATCAAATTAAAGTCAAATTTATTCTACAAAGCTAATTGAATCAAATTTAAGTCAAACACAATCAAACAAAGCTATTTAAATCAAATGAAAGTCAAATGCATTCAACAAAGCTAATTAAATCAAATGAAAGTCAAATGCATTCTACAAATCTAATTGAATCAAATAAAAGTCAAACACAATCAAACAAAGCTTTTTGAATCAAATTAAAGTCTAATGCATTAAACAAAGCTAATTGAATCAAATGAAAGTCAAACACATCCAAACAAAAATTAAATCAAATGAAAGTCACACACATTCAAACAAAGCTTTTTTAATCAAATTAAAGTCTAACACATTCAACAAAGCTAATTGAATCAAATGAAAGTCAAATACATTCCATAAAGCTAATTGAATCAAATGAAAGTCAAACACATTCAAACAGAACTTTTTGAAACTAACGAAAGTCAAATGCATGCATCAAAGCTAATTGAATCGAATGAAAGTCAAACACATTCAAACAAACCTAATTGAAACAAATGAAAGTCAAACACATTCAAACAAAGCTTTTTAAATCAAATTAAAGTCTAATGCATTAAACAAAGCTAATTGAATCAAATGAAAGTCAAACACATTCAATCAAAGCTAATTGAATAAAATGAAAGTCTAATGCATTCCACAAAGCTAATTGAATCAAATGAAAGTCAAACACATTCAAACAAAGCTTTTTGAATCAAATGAAAGTCAAATGCATTCATCAAAGCTAATTAGATCAGATGAAAGTCAAATGCATTCAACAAAACTAATTGAATCAAATGAAAGTCAAACACATTCAAACAAAGCTTTTTGAATCAAATGAAAGTCAAATGCATTCATCAAAGCTACTTAGATAAAATGAAAGTCAAATGCATTTAACAAAGCTAATTAAATCAAATGAAAGTAAAACACATTCAAACAAAGCGAATTGATTCAAATGAAAGTCAAACACATTCAAACAAAGCTTTTTGAATCATATGAAAGTCAAATGCATTCCACAAAGCTAATTGAATCAAATGAAAGTCAAAAAAATTCAAACTAAGCTAATTGAATCAAATGAAAGTCTAATGCTTTCCACAAAGCTAATTGAATCAAATAAAGTCAAACACATTCAAAAAGAGCTTTTTGAATCAAACGAAAGTCAAATGCATTCGTCAAAGCTAATTGAATCGAATGAAAGTCAAACACATTCAAACAAACCTAATTGAAACAAATGAAAGTCAAACACATTCAAACAAAGCTTTTTGAATTAAATGAAAGTCAAATGCATTCAACAAAGCTAATTGCATCAAATGAAAGTCAAACACATTCAAATAAAGCTTTTTGAAAAAAATTAAAGTCTAATGCATTCTACAAAGCTAATTGAATCAAAAGAAAGTCAAATACAGTCAACCAAAGTTAATTGAATCAAATGAAAGTGAAACACATTCAAACAAAGCTTTTCAAATCAAATGAAAGTCAAATGCATTCTACAAAGCTAATTGAATCAAATGAAAGACAAACACATTCATCCAAAGCTAATTGATTCAACTGAAATTCAAACACATTCAAACAAATCTTTTTGAATCAAATAAAAGTCAAATTTATTCTACAAAGTAATTGAATCAAATTAAAGTCAAACACAATCAAACAAAGCTATTTAAATCAAATGAAAGTCAAATGCATTCAACAAAGCTAATTGAATCAAATGAAAGTCAAACACATTCAAGCAAAGCTTATTGAATCAAATTAAAGTTAAACACATTCAAACAAATCTTTTTGATTCAAATTAAAAAGTCTAATGCATTCAACAAAGCTAATTTAATCAATCAAAAGTCAAATGCATTCTACAGAGCTAATTGAATCAAACACATTCAAACAGAGCTTTTTGAAACAAATAATAGTCAAATGCATTCATCAAAGCTAATTGAATCGAATGAAAGTCAAACACATTTAAACAAACCTAATTGAATCTAATGAAAGTCAAACACATTCAAACAAACCTAATTGAATCAAATGAAAGTCAAACACATTCAAACAAAACTTTTTGAATCAAATGAAAGTCAAATGCATTCATCAAAGCTAATTGAACCGAATGAAAGTCAAACACATGAAAACAAACCTTATTGAATCAAACGAAAGTCAAACACATTCAAACAAAGCTTTTTGAATCAAATGAAAGTCAAATGAATTCTTTCAAGCTAATTGAATCAAATTAAAGTCAAACACATTCAAAGAAAGCTTTTTGAATCAAATTAAAGTCTAATACATTCTACAAAACTAATTAAATCAAATGAAAATCAAACACAATTAAACAAAGCTATTTAAATTAAATGAAAGTCAAACATATTCAAACAAAGCTTTTTGAATCAAATGAAAGTCAAACACATTCAAGCAAAGCTTTTTGATTAAAATTAAAGTCTAATGCATTCAACAAAGCTAATTTAATCTAATAAAAGTCAAATGCATTCTACAAGGCTAATTGAATCAAATGAAAGTCAAACACATTCAAGCAAAGCTAATTTATTCAAATGAAAGTCAAACATATTCAAACAAATCTTTTTGAATCAAATAAATGTCAAATGCATTCAATAAAGCTAATTGAATCAAATGGAAGTCAAACATAGTCAAGCAAAGCTTTTTGATTAAAATTAAAGTCTAATGCATTTAACAAAGCTAATTTAATCTAATAAAAGTCAAATGCATTCTACAAAGCTAATTGAATCAAATGAAAGTCAAACACATTCAAGCAAAGCTAATTTATTCAAATGAAAGTCAAACACATTCAAACAAATCTTTTTGAATCAAATAAAATTCAAATGCATTCAATAAAGCTAATTGAATCAAATGAATTTCAAACATAGTCAACCAAAGCTTTTTAATTCAAATTAAAGTCTATTGCATTCAACAAAGCTAATTTAATCAATCAAAAGTCAAATGCATTCTACAGAGCTAATTGAATCAAACACATTCAAACAGAGATTTTTGAAACAAATAAAAGTCAAATGCATTCATCAAAGCTAATTGAATCGAATGAAAGTCAAACACATTCAAACAAACCTAATTGAATCGAATGAAAGTCAAACACATTCAAACAAACCTAAATGAATCAAATGAAAGTCAAACACATTCAAACAGAGCTTTTTGTATCAAATGAAAGTTAAATGAATTCATCAAAGCTAATTAAATCGAATGAAAGTCAAACACATGAAAACAAACCTTATTGAATCAAGTGAAAGTCAAACACATTCAAACACAGCTTTTTGAATCAAATGAAAGTCAAATGAATGCATTCAAGCTAATTGAATCAAATTAAAGTCAAACACATTCAAATGAAACTAATTAAATCAAATGAAAGTCAATCACAATTAAACAAAGCTATTTAAATCAAATGAAAGTCAAACACAATCAAACAAAGCTTTTTGAATCAAATGAAAGTCAAATGCATTCAACAAAGCTAATTGAATCAAATGAAAGTCAAACATATTCAAACAAAGTTAATTGAGTCAAATGAAAGTCAAACACATTCAAACAAAGCTTTTCGAATCAAATGAAAGTCAAATGCATTCTATAAAACTAATTGAATCAAATGAAAGTCAAACATATTCACACAAAGCTTTCTGAATTAAATGAAATTCAAATGCATTAAACAAAGCAAATTGAATCAAATGAAAGTCAAATGCATTCTACAAAGCTAAACGAATCAAATTAAAGTCAAACACATTCTAACAAAGCTAATTGAATCAAATGAAAGTTAAACACATTCAAACAGTGCTTTTTGAATCAAAATAAAGTCAAACACATTTAAACAAATCTTTTTGAATCTAATAAAAGTCAAATGCATTCAATAAAGCTAATTGAATTAAATGAAAGTCAAACACACTCAACCAAAGCATTTTGATTCAATTAAAGTCTAATGCATTCAACAAAGCTAATTGAATCAAATGAAAGTCAAACACATTCAAACAAAGCTAATTGAATCAAAGGAAAGTCAAACACTTTCAAAAAAAGCTTTTTAAATCAAATTAAAGTCTAATGCATTAAACAAAGCTAATTGAATCAAATGAAAGTCAAACACATTCAAACAAAGCTAATTAAATCAAATGAAAGACAAACACATTCAAAAAAAGCTTTTTAAATCAAATTAAAGTCTAATGCATTCAACAAAACTAATTGAATCAAATGAAAGTCAAACACATTCAAACAAAGCTAATTGAATCAAATGAGAGTCAAACACATTCAAAAAAAGCTTTTTAAATCAAATTAAAGTCTAATGCATTCAACAAAACTAATTGAATCAAATGAAAGTCAAATGCATTCTATAAAGCTAATTGAATCAAATGAAAGTCAAACACATTCAAAAAGTGCTTTTTGAATCAAACGAAAGTCAAATGCATTCATCAAAGCTAATTGAATCGAATGAAAGTCAGACACATTCAAACAAACCTAATTGAAACAAATGAAAGTCAAACACATTCAAACAAAGCTTTTTGAATTAAATGAAAGTCAAATGCATTCAACAAAGCTAATTGCATCAAATGAAAGTCAAACACAATAAAATAAAGCTTTTTAAAACAAATTAAAGTCTAATGCATTCTACAAAGCTAATTGAATCAAAAGAAAGTCAAATACAGTCAACCAAAGTTAATTGAATCAAATGAAAGTCAAACACATTCAAACAAAGCTTTTCGAACCAAATGAAAGTCAAATGCATTCTACAAAGCTAATTGAATCAAATGAAAGACCAACACATTAAAGCAAAGCTAATTGAATCAACTGAAATTCAAACACATTTAAACAAATTTTTTTGAATCAAATAAAAGTCAAATTTATTCTACAAAGCTAATTGAATCAAATTAAAGTCAAACACAATCAAACAAAGCTATTTAAATCAAACGAAAGTCAAATGCGTTCAACAAAGCTAATTGAATCAAATGAAAGTCAAATGCATTCTACAAAGCTAATTGAATCAAATCAAAGTCAAAAACATTCAAATAAAGTTTTTTATATCAAATTAAAGTCTAATGCATTAAACAAAGCTAATTGAATCAAATGAAAGTCAAATGCATTCTATAAAGCTAATTGAATTAAATGAAAGTCAAACACATTCAAACAAAGCTAATTGAATCAAATGAAAGTCAAACACATTCAAACAAAGCTTTTTGAATCAAATTAAAGTCTAATGCATTAAACAAAGCTAATTGAATGAAATGAAAGTGAAACACATTTAAACAAAGCTAATTGAATCAAATGAAAGTCAGACTGATGCGTGCATCAATGTGAACGATGAGCATGTTGAAGAATTATTCCAAGAAAGTCAAGAAAGCATGAATCTATACTTGGAAGCTTCTTCAATAGGTCAAACTTACTATCGGGGGCATCAAGACAAAGCCACGCTTTGTATGGTGGCGTTCTTGGGAGTTCTTGAAGCTTCTTGATAGTTCTTTAAGGTTTCTTTAAAAGCTTTCTTAGGTTTTTGCTTACAAGTTTTTACCTTTCACTTGAAAGGGTTTTTCTTGTTTTAAGCACTTAGGATTTCTAATTGCATTAGGAATTGTTTTAGTCTAGTAGGCGTCAATAATAGCTTGGAGTGCAAGCTTGAGTTAGGATAAAATAGGCAAGTTTTATCTTAAGAGTAGTTAGAGTTTAAGTAGGATTAAATAACTAAATCAAAGTTATCTAAACTTGATTAAGTTATGCAATCCGTGGGTTTTTGTTAGGGGATTAGAATTCTAATTCAAGTGGGATTAGGATAATTGATTGAGTTTATAAATATAGGGTTGTAATCTTCGAATAATATACAAGTTTAATCATACATTCATAATAATATTTCTTATTGCTTTTGTTTAAGTTGGATTACTTAAATTCTTGATTGGTGGATTCCAATTTGCTGTTTTGTTTGTTTTAGTTAAAACAATCACCTAGGTTGATTAATTAGGTGGATTCTTGATTAATTAATCTAAGTTTCTTGCTTAATTCTTGGTGAATTTTCTGTATAGAATTAGGTTAGATTCATATCCTTGTGAGGCTTAGTTTTCGGACTAAAAATCACATCATCTTGGTATCAGAGCACAGTTACGGTAGAAAATAAACTGGTAACGTTTGGCTGGGAATTTTTGAGTGATTCTTTTTGCATTAGTCTCTAAAAACGTCTAGCTATCACCATATAAAATTTCGTAGCTTTTGGTTGGGTAACGAACTCTGTACAGCCTTAAACTTTTGGTGTTGTTGCACTGGGTTGTGGTTGGGAGTCCGGTTTTTGTTTGCTTCAAGATTCCTTCAAGATTTGATCTTTTAATCAAGATTTTGCATAAACTAAACCTGGTTTGTGTAGGAGCAATGAGTGACGAAGAAATCCCAGGGATTCCAAGGGGTTTGAACCTTGATCAAGCGCATAACTTGCGGAGGGATCGTCAAATAGAGCGATTGTCACAACAATTGCAAGAAGTATTGGCTAGGCTTGACGAACGTGACAAAACTTCATCTTCAAGGAAGAACAAATCAGTTGCAATTTCTAGTTCAAGTGAAGACGAATATGAAAGGAGAAAAGCAAGTAGATCACGCCATAAAGATTCATCTTCGAGTGATGAACCTAGAAGGCATAGACGGAAGAACAAGGCCAAAGATGATGACCGAAATATAAGGTTAGATTTTCCGGAATTCAATGGTAGTATGCTAGACCCCGAAAAATATTTTGAGTGGGTTAGAAGAGCCGAAACACTCTTTGATTACAAGGAGTATGATGAACGAAAGAGGTGCAAACTTGCTGAATTAAAACTCACAGGTTATGCGAGTTTATGGTATGATAATCTCAAGAAAAAGAGACGCAAGGAGGGACGATCCAAGATCACTACTTGGACACAATTGCAGAAATATATGAAGCGTCAATTTGTGCCCCATGAGTACGTGCAAGAAGTGTATCTCAAGATGCAGACTTTTAAGCAAGGAAATCAATCCGTGGAGGCTTATTTGTGTGAGTTTGAGAAACTATGTTTATTGTGTGATTTAGAAGAAATTCTAGAGCACAAAATAGCACGTTTTATTGCAGGTTTGAACGAAAATGTTCAAGAGAAGATTGAATTGCACGAATACTATTCGTTTGAAGAAGTATGCAAGGCGGCCATTAAGGTTGAAAGACAATTCAAGGCCAAGAAGACCTCAAGTGTGAAACCGTTCACACGCACGTTCACAAAGGCTAGTGACAAGCCTACCTTTGATAGGACTTCTCCTAATCCGTATGCTAAAGATAACAAACCCAGAAACGAAGCTAGCAAGAAGGTGACCGAAGATAGAAAATGTTTCAAATGTGGGAGTGTTGGCCACATAGCAAGCAATTGCTACTCAAAACGCACTATGACGGCTCAAGAATGGGAAGAAGAGAAAGCTAGGTGCGAGGGAAATAGTGACATGGAGGTTGTGGTCGAGAAAGAACGTGATTTTGAAGAAGAGGAGGGTAGTGCCGAAGAGGTTGATGGTGAAACGCAAGGAAAGAGCTTGGTTCTAAGGAGAGCTCTTCACTCTAAACCTATGCCCGTTGAAGAGAATCAAAGAGAGAAAATCTTTTTAACAAGGTGCAAGGTGGAAGATCGATTTTGTGACGTAATAATAGACTCGGGAAGTTGCACAAATGTGGTGTCTACAACTTTGATCAACAAATTAGAGTGGCCTACAACCGATCACCCAAAACCTTACAAGCTACATTGGCTCAATGATGCTAGTGACGTGAAGGTAACGAAACGAGCCCTAATCACCTTTTCAATTGGCAAATATCATGATAAAGTTTTATGTGATGTATGCCCTATGGATGCTTGTCATATCTTATTGGGTAGACCATGGCAATATGATAGATTTGTCAAGTTTAATGGTAGGACAAATGTGTATATAATTCGAAAAGGAAAGGGGGAAAAATCATATGCATTGAAACCACTTGTTGATCATAGAATTAACCCTAGTTCAAAAGGTGCATATTTAATTGGGGAAAAGGAGTTGGAGAAAGAGATCAACAACAACAATATAGTATATATTATGGTGGCTAACAATGTGCAAGTGAATGAAAGTAAACAAGAAAAGAGGCCCGTGGAATTAGAAGTAGTATTGCAAGAGTATTGTGATGTTTTTCCTAGTGAATTACCACCGGGATTACCACCAATTCGTGGTATTGAACATCAAATTGATCTTATTCCGGGAGCTCCACTACCTAACAAGGCAGCATATAGAAGTAATCCGGAAGAAACAAAGGAAATGCAACGTCAAATAGAGGAATTGATGCAAAGAGGCTACGTGAAAGAGAGTATGAGCCCATGTGCCGTGCCTACATTGTTAGTTCCAAAAAAAGATGGGAGTTGGCGTATGTGCATTGATAGTAGGAGTGTGAACAACATAACCATCAAGTATAGATTTCCTATACCTAGACTTGATGATTTGTTAGACGAATTGCATGGTTCAAAGCTATTTTCCAAGATGGCTCATTTCATACCTTGTCACAAAGTGGACGATGCTATGAAAGTGGCGGAATTGTATTTCAAGGAAGTGGTGAGACTACATGGGTTGCCGAACAGTATTGTGAGTGATCGTGATACAAAGTTCATGAGTTTCTTTTGGAAATCACTATGGAAGTTGGTGGGAACGAAGCTGTTATTTAGTACATCATATCACCCGCAAACGGACGGACAAACGGAGGTAACAAATCGAACTCTTGGTGTGCTTTTACGTGGACTAGTGAGCAAAACACAAAAAGATTGGGATATTAAGCTTGCTCATGCCGAGTTTGCTTACAATAGATCACCTACTTATGCCACAAAACACACACCATTCGAAGTTGTTTATGGTGTCAATCCAAAAATGCCCATTGATTTAATTGAAATTCCAAAAGGGGAAGTGATTCATAAGGATGCCGAGACTAAAATCAAGTACATGATAAAGCTACACGCACAAGTTAGAGCTAGGATTGAACGTGTCAATGAACTCTACAAAGCACGAGCTAACAAGAACAAAAAGCCACAAAGTTTTGAAGTTGGCGACTTGGTGTGGCTACACTTGAGAAAAGAGAGATTTCCTAACAAACGAAAGAATAAATTGATGCCAAGAAGTGAGGGGCCGTTCAAGATTATTGAGAAGATCAATGAGAATGCATATAAGCTTGAATTGCCGGGAGAATATGGTGTAAGCGCAACATTTAATATTGGGGATTTGGTGAAGTATTTGCCAGATGGTGCTATTGAAGATTTGAGGGCAAATTCTTTTGAAGAAGGGGAGGATGATGCGTGCATCAATGTGAACGATGAGCATGTTGAAGAATTATTCCAAGAAAGTCAAGAAAGCATGAATCTATACTTGGAAGCTTCTTCAATAGGTCAAACTTACTATCGGGGGCATCAAGACAAAGCCACGCTTTGTATGGTGGCGTTCTTGGGAGTTCTTGAAGCTTCTTGATAGTTCTTTAAGGTTTCTTTAAAAGCTTTCTTAGGTTTTTGCTTACAAGTTTTTACCTTTCACTTGAAAGGGTTTTTCTTGTTTTAAGCACTTAGGATTTCTAATTGCATTAGGAATTGTTTTAGTCTAGTAGGCGTCAATAATAGCTTGGAGTGCAAGCTTGAGTTAGGATAAAATAGGCAAGTTTTATCTTAAGAGTAGTTAGAGTTTAAGTAGGATTAAATAACTAAATCAAAGTTATCTAAACTTGATTAAGTTATGCAATCCGTGGGTTTTTGTTAGGGGATTAGAATTCTAATTCAAGTGGGATTAGGATAATTGATTGAGTTTATAAATATAGGGTTGTAATCTTCGAATAATATACAAGTTTAATCATACATTCATAATAATATTTCTTATTGCTTTTGTTTAAGTTGGATTACTTAAATTCTTGATTGGTGGATTCCAATTTGCTGTTTTGTTTGTTTTAGTTAAAACAATCACCTAGGTTGATTAATTAGGTGGATTCTTGATTAATTAATCTAAGTTTCTTGCTTAATTCTTGGTGAATTTTCTGTATAGAATTAGGTTAGATTCATATCCTTGTGAGGCTTAGTTTTCGGACTAAAAATCACATCACAGACACATTCAAACAAAGCTTTTTTAATCAAATTAAAGTCTATCGCATTCAACAAAGCTAATTGAATCAAATGAAAGTCAAATGCATTCTATAAAGCTAATTGAATCAGATGAAAGTCAAACACATTCAAACAGAACTTTTTGAGTCAAACGAAAGTCAAATGCATTCATCAAAGCTAATTGAATCGAATGAAAGTAAAACACATTCAAACAAACCTAATTGAAACAAATGAAAGTCAAACACATTCAAACAAAGCTTTTTTAATCAAATTAAAGTCTAATGCATTAAACAAAGCTAATTGAATCAAATGAAAGTCAAACACATTCAATCAAAGCTAATTGAATTAAATGAAAGTCAAACACATTCAAAGAGAGCTTTTTTAATCAAATGCAAGTCAAATGCATTCATCAAAGCTAATTGAATCGAATGAAAGTCAAACACATTCAAACAAACCTAATTGAAACAAATGAAAGTCAAATGAATTCATTAAAGCTAATTAAATCAAATGAAAGTCAAACACATTCAAATAAAGCATTTAAAATCAAATTAAAGTCAAATTTATTCTACAAAGCTAATTGAATCAAATTAAAGTCAAACACAATCAAACAAAGCTATTTAAATCAAATGAAAGTCAAATGCATTCAACAAAGCTAATTAAATCAAATGAAAGTCAAATGCATTCTACAAATCTAATTGAATCAAATAAAAGTCAAACACAATCAAACAAAGCTTTTTGAATCAAATTAAAGTCTAATGCATTAAACAAAGCTAATTGAATCAAATGAAAGTCAAACACATCCAAACAAAAATTAAATCAAATGAAAGTCACACACATTCAAACAAAGCTTTTTTAATCAAATTAAAGTCTAACACATTCAACAAAGCTAATTGAATCAAATGAAAGTCAAATACATTCTATAAAGCTAATTGAATCAAATGAAAGTCAAACACATTCAAACAGAACTTTTTGAAACTAACGAAAGTCAAATGCATGCATCAAAGCTAATTGAATCGAATGAAAGTCAAACACATTCAAACAAACCTAATTGAAACAAATGAAAGTCAAACACATTCAAACAAAGCTTTTTAAATCAAATGAAAGTCAAATGAATTCATTTAAGCTAATTAAATTAAATGAAAGTCAAACACATTCAAATAAAGCTTTTTAAATCAAATTAAAGTCAAACACTTTCATACGAAGCTTTTTGAATAAAATGAAAGTCAAACACATTCAAGCAAAGCTAATTGAATCAAATGAAAGTTAAACACATTCAAAAAAAGTTTTTTAAATCAAATTAAAGTCTAATGCATTAAACAAAGCTAATTGAATCAAATGAAAGTCAAACACATTCAATCAAAGCTAATTGAATAAAATGAAAGTCTAATGCATTCCACAAAGCTAATTGAATCAAATGAAAGTCAAACACATTCAAACAAAGCTTTTTGAATCAATGAAAGTCAAATGCATTCATCAAAGCTAATTAGATCAAATGAAAGTCAAATGCATTCAACAAAACTAATTGAATCAAATGAAAGTCAAACACATTCAAACAAAGCTTTTTGAATCAAATGAAAGTCAAATGCATTCATCAAAGCTACTTAGATCAAATGAAAGTCAAATGCATTTAACAAAGCTAATTAAATCAAATGAAAGTAAAACACATTCAAACAAAGCGAATTGATTCAAATGAAAGTCAAACACATTCAAACAAAGCTTTTTGAATCATATGAAAGTCAAATGCATTCCACAAAGCTAATTGAATCAAATAAAAGTCAAAAAAATTCAAACTAAGCTAATTGAATCAAATGAAAGTCTAATGCTTTCCACAAAGCTAATTGAATCAAATAAAGTCAAACACATTCAAAAAGAGCTTTTTGAATCAAACGAAAGTCAAATGCATTCGTCAAAGCTAATTGAATCGAATGAAAGTCAAACACATTCAAACAAACCTAATTGAAACAAATGAAAGTCAAACACATTCAAACAAAGCTTTTTGAATTAAATGAAAGTCAAATGCATTCAACAAAGCTAATTGCATCAAATGAAAGTCAAACACATTCAAATAAAGCTTTTTGAAAAAAATTAAAGTCTAATGCATTCTACAAAGCTAATTGAATCAAAAGAAAGTCAAATACAGTCAACCAAAGTTAATTGAATCAAATGAAAGTGAAACACATTCAAACAAAGCTTTTCAAATCAAATGAAAGTCAAATGCATTCTACAAAGCTAATTGAATCAAATGAAAGACAAACACATTCATCCAAAGCTAATTGATTCAACTGAAATTCAAACACATTCAAACAAATCTTTTTGAATCAAATAAAAGTCAAATTTATTCTACAAAGTAATTGAATCAAATTAAAGTCAAACACAATCAAACAAAGCTATTTAAATCAAATGAAAGTCAAATGCATTCAACAAAGCTAATTGAATCAAATGAAAGTCAAACACATTCAAGCAAAGCTAATTGAATCAAATTAAAGTTAAACACATTCAAACAAATCTTTTTGATTCAAATTAAAGTCTAATGCATTCAACAAAGCTAATTTAATCAATCAAAAGTCAAATGCATTCTACAGAGCTAATTGAATCAAACACATTCAAACAGAGCTTTTTGAAACAAATAATAGTCAAATGCATTCATCAAAGCTAATTGAATCGAATGAAAGTCAAACACATTCAAACAAACCTAATTGAAACAAATGAAAGTCAAACACATTCAAACAAACCTAATTGAAACAAATGAAAGTCAAACACATTCAAACAAAGCTTTTTGAATTAAATGAAAGTCAAATGCATTCAACAAAGCTAATTGCATCAAATGAAAGTCAAACACAATAAAATAAAGCTTTTTAAAACAAATTAAAGTCTAATGCATTCTACAAAGCTAATTGAATCAAAAGAAAGTCAAATACAGTCAACCAAAGTTAATTGAATCAAATGAAAGTCAAACACATTCAAACAAAGCTTTTCGAACCAAATGAAAGTCAAATGCATTCTACAAAGCTAATTGAATCAAATGAAAGACCAACACATTAAAGCAAAGCTAATTGAATCAACTGAAATTCAAACACATTTAAACAAATTTTTTTGAATCAAATAAAAGTCAAATTTATTCTACAAAGCTAATTGAATCAAATTAAAGTCAAACACAATCAAACAAAGCTATTTAAATCAAAAGAAAGTCAAATGCATTCAACAAAGCTAATTGAATCAAATGAAAGTCAAACACATTCAAGCAAAGCTAATTGAATCAAATTAAAGTTAAACACATTCAAACAAATCTTTTTGATTCAAATTAAAGTCTAATGCATTCAATAAAGCTAATTTAATCAATCAAAAGTCAAATGCATTCTACAGAGCTAATTGAATCAAACACATTCAAACAGAGCTTTTTGAAACAAATAATAGTCAAATGCATTCATCAAAGCTAATTGAATCGAATGAAAGTCAAACACATTTAAACAAACCTAATTGAATCTAATGAAAGTCAAACACATTCAAACAAACCTAATTGAATCAAATGAAAGTCAAACACATTCAAACAAAACTTTTTGAATCAAATGAAAGTCAAATGCATTTATCAAAGCTAATTGAACCGAATGAAAGTCAAACACATGAAAACAAACCTTATTGAATCAAACGAAAGTCAAACACATTCAAACAAAGCTTTTTGAATCAAATGAAAGTCAAATGAATTCTTTCAAGCTAATTGAATCAAATTAAAGTCAAACACATTCAAAGAAAGATTTTTGAATCAAATTAAAGTCTAATACATTCTACAAAACTAATTAAATCAAATGAAAATCAAACACAATTAAACAAAGCTATTTAAATTAAATGAAAGTCAAACATATTCAAACAAAGCTTTTTGAATCAAATGAAAGTCAAACACATTCAAGCAAAGCTTTTTGATTAAAATTAAAGTCTAATGCATTCAACAAAGCTAATTTAATCTAATAAAAGTCAAATGCATTCTACAAGGCTAATTGAATCAAATGAAAGTCAAACACATTCAAGCAAAGCTAATTTATTCAAATGAAAGTCAAACATATTCAAACAAATCTTTTTGAATCAAATAAATGTCAAATGCATTCAATAAAGCTAATTGAATCAAATGGAAGTCAAACATAGTCAAGCAAAGCTTTTTGATTAAAATTAAAGTCTAATGCATTTAACAAAGCTAATTTAATCTAATAAAAGTCAAATGCATTCTACAAAGCTAATTGAATCAAATGAAAGTCAAACACATTCAAGCAAAGCTAATTTATTCAAATGAAAGTCAAACACATTCAAACAAATCTTTTTGAATCAAATAAAATTCAAATGCATTCAATAAAGCTAATTGAATCAAATGAATTTCAAACATAGTCAACCAAAGCTTTTTAATTCAAATTAAAGTCTATTGCATTCAACAAAGCTAATTTAATCAATCAAAAGTCAAATGCATTCTACAGAGCTAATTGAATCAAACACATTCAAACAGAGATTTTTGAAACAAATAAAAGTCAAATGCATTCATCAAAGCTAATTGAATCGAATGAAAGTCAAACACATTCAAACAAACCTAATTGAATCGAATGAAAGTCAAACACATTCAAACAAACCTAAATGAATCAAATGAAAGTCAAACACATTCAAACAGAGCTTTTTGTATCAAATGAAAGTTAAATGAATTCATCAAAGCTAATTAAATCGAATGAAAGTCAAACACATGAAAACAAACCTTATTGAATCAAGTGAAAGTCAAAAACATTCAAACACAGCTTTTTGAATCAAATGAAAGTCAAATGAATGCATTCAAGCTAATTGAATCAAATTAAAGTCAAACACATTCAAATGAAACTAATTAAATCAAATGAAAGTCAATCACAATTAAACAAAGCTATTTAAATCAAATGAAAGTCAAACACAATCAAACAAAGCTTTTTGAATCAAATGAAAGTCAAATGCATTCAACAAAGCTAATTGAATCAAATGAAAGTCAAACATATTCAAACAAAGTTAATTGAGTCAAATGAAAGTCAAACACATTCAAACAAAGCTTTTCGAATCAAATGAAAGTCAAATGCATTCTATAAAACTAATTGAATCAAATGAAAGTCAAACATATTCACACAAAGCTTTCTGAATTAAATGAAATTCAAATGCATTAAACAAAGCAAATTGAATCAAATGAAAGTCAAATGCATTCTACAAAGCTAAACGAATCAAATTAAAGTCAAACACATTCTAACAAAGCTAATTGAATCAAATGAAAGTTAAACACATTCAAACAGTGCTTTTTGAATCAAAATAAAGTCAAACACATTTAAACAAATCTTTTTGAATCTAATAAAAGTCAAATGCATTCAATAAAGCTAATTGAATTAAATGAAAGTCAAACACATTCAAGCAAAGCTAATTTATTCAAATGAAAGTCAAACACATTCAAACAAATCTTTTTGAATCAAATAAAATTCAAATGCATTCAATAAAGCTAATTGAATCAAATGAATTTCAAACATAGTCAACCAAAGCTTTTTAATTCAAATTAAAGTCTAATGCATTCAACAAAGCTAATTTAATCAATCAAAAGTCAAATGCATTCTACAGAGCTAATTGAATCAAACACATTCAAACAGAGCTTTTTGAAACAAATAATAGTCAAATGCATTCATGAAAGCTAATTGAATCGAATGAAAGTCAAACACATTTAAACAAACCTAATTGAATCTAATGAAAGTCAAACACATTCAAACAAACCTAATTGAATCAAATGAAAGTCAAACACATTCAAACAAAACTTTTTGAATCAAATGAAAGTCAAATGCATTCATCAAAGCTAATTGAACCGAATGAAAGTCAAACACATGAAAACAAACCTTATTGAATCAAACGAAAGTCAAACACATTCAAACAAAGCTTTTTGAATCAAATGAAAGTAAAATGAATTCTTTCAAGCTAATTGAATCAAATTAAAGTCAAACACATTCAAAGAAAGCTTTTTGAATCAAATTAAAGTCTAATACATTCTACAAAACTAATTAAATCAAATGAAAATCAAACACAATTAAACAAAGCTATTTAAATTAAATGAAAGTCAAACATATTCAAACAAAGCTTTTTGAATCAAATGAAAGTCAAACACATTCAAGCAAAGCTTTTTGATTAAAATTAAAGTCTAATGCATTCAACAAAGCTAATTTAATCTAATAAAAGTCAAATGCATTCTACAAGGCTAATTGAATCAAATGAAAGTCAAACACATTCAAGCAAAGCTAATTTATACAAATGAAAGTCAAACATATTCAAACAAATCTTTTTGAATCAAATAAATGTCAAATGCATTCAATAAAGCTAATTGAATCAAATGGAAGTCAAACATAGTCAAGCAAAGCTTTTTGATTAAAATTAAAGTCTAATGCATTTAACAAAGCTAATTTAATCTAATAAAAGTCAAATGCATTCTACAAAGCTAATTGAATCAAATGAAAGTCAAACACATTCAAGCAAAGCTAATTTATTCAAATGAAAGTCAAACACATTCAAACAAATCTTTTTGAATCAAATAAAATTCAAATGCATTCAATAAAGCTAATTGAATCAAATGAATTTCAAACATAGTCAACCAAAGCTTTTTAATTCAAATTAAAGTCTATTGCATTCAACAAAGCTAATTTAATCAATCAAAAGTCAAATGCATTCTACAGAGCTAATTGAATCAAACACATTCAAACAGAGATTTTTGAAACAAATAAAAGTCAAATGCATTCATCAAAGCTAATTGAATCGAATGAAAGTCAAACACATTCAAACAAACCTAATTGAATCGAATGAAAGTCAAACACATTCAAACAAACCTAAATGAATCAAATGAAAGTCAAACACATTCAAACAGAGCTTTTTGTATCAAATGAAAGTTAAATGAATTCATCAAAGCTAATTAAATCGAATGAAAGTCAAACACATGAAAACAAACCTTATTGAATCAAGTGAAAGTCAAAAACATTCAAACACAGCTTTTTGAATCAAATGAAAGTCAAATGAATGCATTCAAGCTAATTGAATCAAATTAAAGTCAAACACATTCAAATGAAACTAATTAAATCAAATGAAAGTCAATCACAATTAAACAAAGCTATTTAAATCAAATGAAAGTCAAACACAATCAAACAAAGCTTTTTGAATCAAATGAAAGTCAAATGCATTCAACAAAGCTAATTGAATCAAATGAAAGTCAAACATATTCAAACAAAGTTAATTGAGTCAAATGAAAGTCAAACACATTCAAACAAAGCTTTTCGAATCAAATGAAAGTCAAATGCATTCTATAAAACTAATTGAATCAAATGAAAGTCAAACATATTCACACAAAGCTTTCTGAATTAAATGAAATTCAAATGCATTAAACAAAGCAAATTGAATCAAATGAAAGTCAAATGCATTCTACAAAGCTAAACGAATCAAATTAAAGTCAAACACATTCTAACAAAGCTAATTGAATCAAATGAAAGTTAAACACATTCAAACAGTGCTTTTTGAATCAAAATAAAGTCAAACACATTTAAACAAATCTTTTTGAATCTAATAAAAGTCAAATGCATTCAATAAAGCTAATTGAATTAAATGAAAGTCAAACACATTCAAGCAAAGCTAATTTATTCAAATGAAAGTCAAACACATTCAAACAAATCTTTTTGAATCAAATAAAATTCAAATGCATTCAATAAAGCTAATTGAATCAAATGAATTTCAAACATAGTCAACCAAAGCTTTTTAATTCAAATTAAAGTCTAATGCATTCAACAAAGCTAATTTAATCAATCAAAAGTCAAATGCATTCTACAGAGCTAATTGAATCAAACACATTCAAACAGAGCTTTTTGAAACAAATAATAGTCAAATGCATTCATCAAAGCTAATTGAATCGAATGAAAGTCAAACACATTTAAACAAACCTAATTGAATCTAATGAAAGTCAAACACATTCAAACAAACCTAATTGAATCAAATGAAAGTCAAACACATTCAAACAAAACTTTTTGAATCAAATGAAAGTCAAATGCATTCATCAAAGCTAATTGAACCGAATGAAAGTCAAACACATGAAAACAAACCTTATTGAATCAAACGAAAGTCGAACACATTCAAACAAAGCTTTTTGAATCAAATGAAAGTCAAATGAATTCTTTCAAGCTAATTGAATCAAATTAAAGTCAAACACATTCAAAGAAAGCTTTTTGAATCAAATTAAAGTCTAATACATTCTACAAAACTAATTAAATCAAATGAAAATCAAACACAATTAAACAAAGCTATTTAAATTAAATGAAAGTCAAACATATTCAAACAAAGCTTTTTGAATCAAATGAAAGTCAAACACATTCAAGCAAAGCTTTTTGATTAAAATTAAAGTCTAATGCATTCAACAAAGCTAATTTAATCTAATAAAAGTCAAATGCATTCTACAAGGCTAATTGAATCAAATGAAAGTCAAACACATTCAAGCAAAGCTAATTTATTCAAATGAAAGTCAAACATATTCAAACAAATCTTTTTGAATCAAATAAATGTCAAATGCATTCAATAAAGCTAATTGAATCAAATGGAAGTCAAACATAGTCAAGCAAAGCTTTTTGATTAAAATTAAAGTCTAATGCATTTAACAAAGCTAATTTAATCTAATAAAAGTCAAATGCATTCTACAAAGCTAATTGAATCAAATGAAAGTCTAACACATTCAAGCAAAGCTAATTTATTCAAATGAAAGTCAAACACATTCAAACAAATCTTTTTGAATCAAATAAAATTCAAATGCATTCAATAAAGCTAATTGAATCAAATGAATTTCAAACATAGTCAACCAAAGCTTTTTAATTCAAATTAAAGTCTATTGCATTCAACAAAGCTAATTTAATCAATCAAAAGTCAAATGCATTCTACAGAGCTAATTGAATCAAACACATTCAAACAGAGATTTTTGAAACAAATAAAAGTCAAATGCATTCATCAAAGCTAATTGAATCGAATGAAAGTCAAACACATTCAAACAAACCTAATTGAATCGAATGAAAGTCAAACACATTCAAACAAACCTAAATGAATCAAATGAAAGTCAAACACATTCAAACAGAGCTTTTTGTATCAAATGAAAGTTAAATGAATTCATCAAAGCTAATTAAATCGAATGAAAGTCAAACACATGAAAACAAACCTTATTGAATCAAGTGAAAGTCAAAAACATTCAAACACAGCTTTTTGAATCAAATGAAAGTCAAATGAATGCATTCAAGCTAATTGAATCAAATTAAAGTCAAACACATTCAAATGAAACTAATTAAATCAAATGAAAGTCAATCACAATTAAACAAAGCTATTTAAATCAAATGAAAGTCAAACACAATCAAACAAAGCTTTTTGAATCAAATGAAAGTCAAATGCATTCAACAAAGCTAATTGAATCAAACAAAAGTCAAATGCATTCTACAGAGCTAATTGAATCAAACACATTCAAACAGAGCTTTTTGAAACAAATAATAGTCAAATGCATTCATCAAAGCTAATTGAATCGAATGAAAGTCAAACACATTTAAACAAACCTAATTGAATCTAATGAAAGTCAAACACATTCAAACAAACCTAATTGAATCAAATGAAAGTCAAACACATTCAAACAAAACTTTTTGAATCAAATGAAAGTCAAATGCATTCATCAAAGCTAATTGAACCGAATGAAAGTCAAACACATGAAAACAAACCTTATTGAATCAAACGAAAGTCAAACACATTCAAACAAAGCTTTTTGAATCAAATGAAAGTAAAATGAATTCTTTCAAGCTAATTGAATCAAATTAAAGTCAAACACATTCAAAGAAAGCTTTTTGAATCAAATTAAAGTCTAATACATTCTACAAAACTAATTAAATCAAATGAAAATCAAACACAATTAAACAAAGCTATTTAAATTAAATGAAAGTCAAACATATTCAAACAAAGCTTTTTGAATCAAATGAAAGTCAAACACATTCAAGCAAAGCTTTTTGATTAAAATTAAAGTCTAATGCATTCAACAAAGCTAATTTAATCTAATAAAAGTCAAATGCATTCTACAAGGCTAATTGAATCAAATGAAAGTCAAACACATTCAAGCAAAGCTAATTTATACAAATGAAAGTCAAACATATTCAAACAAATCTTTTTGAATCAAATAAATGTCAAATGCATTCAATAAAGCTAATTGAATCAAATGGAAGTCAAACATAGTCAAGCAAAGCTTTTTGATTAAAATTAAAGTCTAATGCATTTAACAAAGCTAATTTAATCTAATAAAAGTCAAATGCATTCTACAAAGCTAATTGAATCAAATGAAAGTCAAACACATTCAAGCAAAGCTAATTTATTCAAATGAAAGTCAAACACATTCAAACAAATCTTTTTGAATCAAATAAAATTCAAATGCATTCAATAAAGCTAATTGAATCAAATGAATTTCAAACATAGTCAACCAAAGCTTTTTAATTCAAATTAAAGTCTATTGCATTCAACAAAGCTAATTTAATCAATCAAAAGTCAAATGCATTCTACAGAGCTAATTGAATCAAACACATTCAAACAGAGATTTTTGAAACAAATAAAAGTCAAATGCATTCATCAAAGCTAATTGAATCGAATGAAAGTCAAACACATTCAAACAAACCTAATTGAATCGAATGAAAGTCAAACACATTCAAACAAACCTAAATGAATCAAATGAAAGTCAAACACATTCAAACAGAGCTTTTTGTATCAAATGAAAGTTAAATGAATTCATCAAAGCTAATTAAATCGAATGAAAGTCAAACACATGAAAACAAACCTTATTGAATCAAGTGAAAGTCAAAAACATTCAAACACAGCTTTTTGAATCAAATGAAAGTCAAATGAATGCATTCAAGCTAATTGAATCAAATTAAAGTCAAACACATTCAAATGAAACTAATTAAATCAAATGAAAGTCAATCACAATTAAACAAAGCTATTTAAATCAAATGAAAGTCAAACACAATCAAACAAAGCTTTTTGAATCAAATGAAAGTCAAATGCATTCAACAAAGCTAATTGAATCAAATGAAAGTCAAACATATTCAAACAAAGTTAATTGAGTCAAATGAAAGTCAAACACATTCAAACAAAGCTTTTCGAATCAAATGAAAGTCAAATGCATTCTATAAAACTAATTGAATCAAATGAAAGTCAAACATATTCACACAAAGCTTTCTGAATTAAATGAAATTCAAATGCATTAAACAAAGCAAATTGAATCAAATGAAAGTCAAATGCATTCTACAAAGCTAAACGAATCAAATTAAAGTCAAACACATTCTAACAAAGCTAATTGAATCAAATGAAAGTTAAACACATTCAAACAGTGCTTTTTGAATCAAAATAAAGTCAAACACATTTAAACAAATCTTTTTGAATCTAATAAAAGTCAAATGCATTCAATAAAGCTAATTGAATTAAATGAAAGTCAAACACATTCAAGCAAAGCTAATTTATTCAAATGAAAGTCAAACACATTCAAACAAATCTTTTTGAATCAAATAAAATTCAAATGCATTCAATAAAGCTAATTGAATCAAATGAATTTCAAACATAGTCAACCAAAGCTTTTTAATTCAAATTAAAGTCTAATGCATTCAACAAAGCTAATTTAATCAATCAAAAGTCAAATGCATTCTACAGAGCTAATTGAATCAAACACATTCAAACAGAGCTTTTTGAAACAAATAATAGTCAAATGCATTCATCAAAGCTAATTGAATCGAATGAAAGTCAAACACATTTAAACAAACCTAATTGAATCTAATGAAAGTCAAACACATTCAAACAAACCTAATTGAATCAAATGAAAGTCAAACACATTCAAACAAAACTTTTTGAATCAAATGAAAGTCAAATGCATTCATCAAAGCTAATTGAACCGAATGAAAGTCAAACACATGAAAACAAACCTTATTGAATCAAACGAAAGTCGAACACATTCAAACAAAGCTTTTTGAATCAAATGAAAGTCAAATGAATTCTTTCAAGCTAATTGAATCAAATTAAAGTCAAACACATTCAAAGAAAGCTTTTTGAATCAAATTAAAGTCTAATACATTCTACAAAACTAATTAAATCAAATGAAAATCAAACACAATTAAACAAAGCTATTTAAATTAAATGAAAGTCAAACATATTCAAACAAAGCTTTTTGAATCAAATGAAAGTCAAACACATTCAAGCAAAGCTTTTTGATTAAAATTAAAGTCTAATGCATTCAACAAAGCTAATTTAATCTAATAAAAGTCAAATGCATTCTACAAGGCTAATTGAATCAAATGAAAGTCAAACACATTCAAGCAAAGCTAATTTATTCAAATGAAAGTCAAACATATTCAAACAAATCTTTTTGAATCAAATAAATGTCAAATGCATTCAATAAAGCTAATTGAATCAAATGGAAGTCAAACATAGTCAAGCAAAGCTTTTTGATTAAAATTAAAGTCTAATGCATTTAACAAAGCTAATTTAATCTAATAAAAGTCAAATGCATTCTACAAAGCTAATTGAATCAAATGAAAGTCAAACACATTCAAGCAAAGCTAATTTATTCAAATGAAAGTCAAACACATTCAAACAAATCTTTTTGAATCAAATAAAATTCAAATGCATTCAATAAAGCTAATTGAATCAAATGAATTTCAAACATAGTCAACCAAAGCTTTTTAATTCAAATTAAAGTCTATTGCATTCAACAAAGCTAATTTAATCAATCAAAAGTCAAATGCATTCTACAGAGCTAATTGAATCAAACACATTCAAACAGAGATTTTTGAAACAAATAAAAGTCAAATGCATTCATCAAAGCTAATTGAATCGAATGAAAGTCAAACACATTCAAACAAACCTAATTGAATCGAATGAAAGTCAAACACATTCAAACAAACCTAAATGAATCAAATGAAAGTCAAACACATTCAAACAGAGCTTTTTGTATCAAATGAAAGTTAAATGAATTCATCAAAGCTAATTAAATCGAATGAAAGTCAAACACATGAAAACAAACCTTATTGAATCAAGTGAAAGTAAAAAACATTCAAACACAGCTTTTTGAATCAAATGAAAGTCAAATGAATGCATTCAAGCTAATTGAATAAAATTAAACTCTAATACATTCTACAAAACTAATTAAATCAAATGAAAGTCAATCACAATTAAACAAAGCTATTTAAATCAAATGAAAGTCAAACACATTCAAACAAAGCTTTTTGAATCAAATGAAAGTCAAATGCATTCAACAAAGCTAATTGAATCAAATGAAAGTCAAACATATTCAAACAAAGTTAATTGAGTCAAATGAAAGTCAAACACATTCAAACAAAGCTTTTCGAATCTAATGAAAGTCAAATGCATTCTATGAAACTAATTGAATCAAATGAAAGTCAAACATATTCACACAAAGCTTTCTGAATTAAATGAAATTCAAATGCATTAAACAAAGCAAATTGAATCAAATGAAATTCAAATGCATTCTACAAAGCGAAACGAATCAAATTAAAGTCAAACACATTCTAACAAAGCTAATTGAATCAAATGAAAGTCAAACACATTCAAACAGTGCTTTTTGAATCAAAATAAATTCAAACACATTTAAACAAATCTTTTTGAATCTAATAAAAGTCAAAAGCATTCAATAAAGCTAATTGAATTAAATGAAAGTCAAACACACTCAACCAAAGCTTTTTGATTCCAATTAAACTCTAATGCATTCAAAAAACCTAATTGAATCAAATGAAAGTCAAACACATTCAAACAAAGCTAATTGAATCAAAGGAAAGTCAAACACTTTCAAAAAAAGCTTTTTAAATCAAATTAAAGTCTAATGCATTAAACAAAGCTAATTGAATCAAATGAAAGTCAAACACATTCAAACAAAGCTAATTGAATCAAATGAAAGTCAAACACATTCAAAAAAAGTTTTTTAAATCAAATTAAAGTCTAATGCATTCAACAAAACTAATTGAATCAAATGAGAGTCAAACACTTTCAAACAAAGTTAAGTGAATCAAATGAAAGTCAAACACATTCAAAAAAAGCTTTTTAAATCAAATTAAAGTCTAATGCATTCAACAAAACTAATTGAATCAAATGAAAGTCAAATGCATTCTATAAAGCTAATTGAATCAAATAAATGTCTAACACATTCAAACAGAACTTTTTGAATCAAACGAAAGTCAAATGCATTCATCAAAGCTAATTGAATCGAATGAAAGTCAAACACATTCAAACAAACCTAATTGAATCTAATGAAAGTCAAACACATTCAAACAAACCTAATTGAATCAAATTAAAGTCAAACACATTCAAACAGAGCTTTTTGAATCAAATAAAAGTCAAATGCATTCACCAAAGCTAATTGAATCGAATGAAAGTCAAACACATGAAAACAAACCTTATTGAATCAAATGAAAGTCAAACACATTCAAACAAAGCTTTTTGAATCAAATGAAAGTAAAATGAATTCATTCAAGCTAATTGAATCAAATTAAAGTCAAACACATTCAAATAAATCTTTTTGAATCAAATTAAAGTCTAATACATTCTACAAAACTAATTAAATCAAATGAAAGTCAAATGCATTCTACAAAGCTAAACGAATCAAATTAAAGTCAAACACATTCTAACAAAGCTAATTGAATCAAATGAAAGTCAAACACATTCAAACAGTGCTTTTTGAATCAAAATAAAGTCAAACACATTTAAACAAATCTTTTTAAATCTAATAAAAGTCAAATGCATTCAATAAAGCTAATTGAATTAAATGAAAGTCAAACACACTCAACCAAAGCTTTTTGATTCCAATTAAAGTCTAATGCATTCAACAAAGCTAATTGAATCAAATGAAAGTCAAACACATTCAAACAAAGCTAATTGAATCAAAGGAAAGTCAAACACTTTCAAAAAAAGCTTTTTAAATCAAATTAAAGTCTAATGCATGAAACAAAGATAATTGAATCAAATGAAAGTCAAACACATTCAAACAAAGCTAATTGAATCAAATGAAAGTCAAACACATTCAAAAAAAGTTTTTTAAATCAAATGAAAGTCAAACACATTCAAACAAAGCTTTTTGAATCAAATGAAAGTCAAACACATTCAAGCAAAGCAAATTGAATCAAATGAAAGTCAAACACATTCAAACAGAACTTTTTGAATCAAACGAAAGTCAAATGCATTAATCAAAGCTAATTGAATCGAATGAAAGTCAAACACATTCAAACAAACCTAATTGAAACAAATGAAAGTCAAACACATTCAAACAAAGCTTTTTCAATCAAATTAAAGTCTAATGCATTAAACAAAGCTAATTGAATCAAATGAAAGTCAAACACATTCAATCAAAGCTAATTGAATCAAATTAAAGTCTAATGCATTCAACAAAGCTAATTGAATCAAATGAAAGTCAAATGAATTCATTAAAGCTAATTAAATCAAATGAAAGTCAAACACATTCAAATAAAGCATTTAAAATCAAACAAAGCTAATTAAATCAAATGAAAGTCAAATGCATTCTACAAACCTAATTGAATCAAACAAAGCTATTTAAATCAAATGAAAGTTAAATGCATTCAACAAAGCTAATTAAATCAAATGAAAGTCAAATGCATTCAACAAAGCTAATTAAATCAAATGAAAGTCAAATGCATTCTACAAATCTAATTGAATCAAATGAGAGTCAAACACAATCAAACAAAGCTTTTTGAATCAAATGAAAGTCAAATGCATTAAACAAAGCTAATTGAATCAAATGAAAGTCAAACACATCCAAACAAAGCTAATTTAATCAAATGAAAGTCACACACATTCAAACAAAGCTTTTTTAATCACATTAAAAACTAGCGCATTCAACAAAGCTAATTGTATCAAATGAAAGTCAAATGCTTTCTATAGAGCTAATTGAATCAAATGAAAGTCAAACACATTCAAACAGAACTTTTTGAATCAAACGAAAGTCAAATGCATTCATCAAAGCTAATTGAATCGAATGAAAGTTAAACACATTCAAACAAACCTAATTGAATCAAATGAAAGTTAAACACATTCAAACAGAGCTTTTTGAATCAAATGAAAGTCAAATAAATTCATCAAAGCTAATTAAATCGAATGAAAGTCAAACACATGAAAACAAACCTTATTGAATCAAGTGAAAGTCAAACACATTCAAACACAGCTTTTTGAATCAAATGAAAGTCAAATGAATTCATTCAAGCTAATTGAATCAAATTAAAGTCAAACACATTCAAATAAAGCTTTTTAAATCAAATTAAACTCTAATACATTCTACAAAACTAATTAAATCAAATGAAAGTCAATCACAATTAAACAAAGCTATTTAAATCAAATGAAAGTCAAACACATTCAAACAAAGCTTTTTGAATCAAATGAAAGTCAAATGCATTCAACAAAGCTAATTGAATCAAATGAAAGTCAAACATATTCAAACAAAGTTAATTGAGTCTAATGAAAGTCAAACACATTCAAACAAAGCTTTTCGAATCAAATGAAAGTCAAATGCATTCTATAAAACTAGTTGAATCAAATGAAAGTCAAACATATTCAAACAAAGCTTTCTGAATTAAATGAAATTCAAATGCATTAAACAAAGCAAATTGAATCAAATGAAAGTCAAATGCATTCTACAAAGCTAAACGAATCAAATTAAAGTCAAACACATTCTAACAAAGCTAATTGAATCAAATAAAAGTCAAACACATTTAAACAAAGCTGATTGAATCAAATGAAAGTCAAACACATTCAAACAAAGCTAGTGGAATCAAATTAAAGTCAAACAAATTCAAACAAAGCTTTTTGAATCAAATGAAAGTCAAATGCATTCATCAAAGCTAATTAGATCAAATGAAAGTCAATTGCATTCAACAAAGCTAATTAAATCAAATGAAAGTCAAACACATTCGAACAAAGCTTTTTGAATCAAATGAAAGTCAAATGCATTCATCAAAGCTAATTAGATCAAATGAAAGTCAAATGCATTTAACAAAGCTAATTAAATCAAATGAAAGTAAAACACATTCAAACAAAGCGAATTGATTCAAATGAAAGTCAAACACATTCAAACAAAGCTTTTTGAATCATATGAAAGTCAAATGCATTCCACAAACCTAATTGAATCAAATGAAAGTCAAACAAATTCAAACTAAGCTAATTGAATCAAATGAAAGTCTAATGCTTTCTACAAAGCTAATTGAATCAAATAAAGTCAAACACATTCAGAAAGAGCTTTTTGAATCAAACGAAAGTCAAATGCATTCGTCAAAGCTAATTGAATCGAATGAAAGTAAAACACATTCAAACAAACCTAATTGAAACAAATGAAAGTCAAACACATTCAAACAAAGCTTTTTTAATTAAATGAAAGTCAAATGCATTCAACAAAGATAATTGCATCAAATGAAAGTCAAACACATTCAAATAAAGCTTTTTGAAACAAATTAAAGTCTAATGCATTTTACAAAGCTAATTGAATCAAAAGAAAGTCAAATACAGTCAACCAAAGTTAATTGAATCAAATGAAAGTGAAACACATTCAAACAAAGCTTTTCAAATCAAATGAAAGTCAAATGCATTCTACAAAGCTAATTGAATCAAATGAAAGACAAACACATTCATCCAAAGCTAATTGAATCAATTGAAATTCAAATACATTCAAACAAATCTTTTTGAATCAAATAAAAGTCAAATTTATTCTACAAAGCTAATTGAATCAAATTAAAGTCAAACACAATCAAACAAAGCTATTTAAATCAAATGAAAGTCAAATGCATTCAACAAAGCTAATTGAATCAAATGAAAGTCAAACACATTCAAGCAAAGCTAATTGAATAAAATGAAAGCTAAACACATTCAAACAAATCTTTTTGAATCAAATAAAAGTCAAATGCATTCAATAAAGCTAATTGAATCAAATGAAAGTCAAACACAGTCAACCAAAGCGTTTTGATTAAAATTAAAGTCTAATTCATTCAACAAAGCAAATTTAATCAAATAAAAGTTAAATGCATTCAACAAAGCTAATTGAATCAAATGAAAGTCAAACACATTCAAACAGTGCTTTTTGAATTAAAATAAAGTTAAACACATTCAAACAAATCTTTTTGAATCAAATAAAAGTTAAATGCATTCAATAAAGATAATCGAATAAAATGAAATTTAAACATAGTCAACCAAAGCTTTTTAATTCAAATTAAAGTCTAATGCATTCAACAAAGCTAATTGAATCAAATGAAAGTCAAACACATTCAAACAAAGCTAATTGAATCAAAGGAAAGTCAAACACATTCAAAAAAAGCTTTTTAAATCAAATTAAAGTCTAATGCATTAAACAAAGCTAATTGAATCAAATGAAAGTCAAACACATTCAATCAAAGCTAATTGAATCAAATGAAAGTCTAATGCATTCCACAAAGCTAATTAAATCAAATGAAAGTCAAACACATTCAAACAAAGCTTTTTGAATCAAATGAAAGTCAAATGCATTCATCAAAGCTAATTAGATCAAATGAAAGTCAAATGCATTCAACAAAGCTAATTGAATCAAATGAAAGTCAAACACATTCAAACAAAGCTTTTTGCATCAAATGAAAGTCAAATGCATTCATCAAAGCTAATTAGATCAAATGAAAGTCAAATGCATTTAACAAAGCTAATTAAATCAAATGAAAGTAAAACACATTCAAACAAAGCGAATTGATTCAAATGAAAGTCAAACACATTCGAACAAAGCTTTTTGAATCATATGAAAGTCAAATGCATTCCACAAAGCTAATTGAATCAAATGAAAGTCAAACAAATTCAAACTAAGCTAATTGAATCAAATGAAAGTCTAATGCTTTCTACAAAGCTAATTGAATCAAATAAAGTCAAACACATTCAAAAAGAGATTTTTGAAAAAAACGAAAGTCAAAGGCATTCGTCAAAGCTAATTGAATCGAATGAAAGTTAAACACATTCAAACAAACCTAATTGAAACAAATGAAAGTCAAACTCATTCAAACAAAGCTTTTTGAATTAAATGAAAGTCAAATGCATTCAACAAAGCTAATTGCATCAAATGAAAGTCAAACACATTCAAATAAAGCTTCTTGAATTAAATGAAAGTCAAATGCATTTCACAAAGCTAATTGAATCAAATGATAGTCAAACACATTCAAACAAAGCTTTTTCAATCAAATGAAAGTCAAATGCATTCATCAAAGCTAATTAGATCAAATGAAAGTCAAATGCATTTAACAAAGCTAATTAAATCAAATGAAAGTAAAACACATTCAAACAAAGCGAATTGATTCAAATGAAAGTCAAACACATTCAAACAAAGCTTTTTGAATCATATGAAAGTCAAATGCATTCCACAAACCTAATTGAATCAAATGAAAGTCAAACAAATTCAAACTAAGCTAATTGAATCAAATGAAAGTCTAACGCTTTCTACAAAGCTAATTGAATCAAATAAAGTCAAACACATTCAAAAAGAGCTTTTTGAATCAAACGAAAGTCAAATGCATTCGTCAAAGCTAATTGAATCGAATGAAAGTAAAACACATTCAAACAAACCTAATTGAAACAAATGAAAGTCAAACACCTTCAAACAAAGCTTTTTTAATTAAATGAAAGTCAAATGCATTCAACAAAGCTAATTGCATCAAATGAAAGTCAAACACATTCAAATAAAGCTTTTTGAAACAAATTAAAGTCTAATGCATTTTACAAAGCTAATTGAATCAAAAGAAAGTCAAATACAGTCAACCAAAGTTAATTGAATCAAATGAAAGTGAAACACATTCAAACAAAGCTTTTCAAATCAAATGAAAGTCAAATGCATTCTACAAAGCTAATTGAATCAAATGAAAGACAAACACATTCATCCAAAGCTAATTGAATCAATTGAAATTCAAAACACATTCAAACAAATCTTTTTGAATCAAATAAAAGTCAAATTTATTCTACAAAGCTAATTGAATCAAATTAAAGTCAAACACAATCAAACAAAGCTATTTAAATCAAATGAAAGTCAAATGCATTCAACAAAGCTAATTGAATCAAATGAAAGTCAAACACATTCAAGCAAAGCTAATTGAATAAAATGAAAGCTAAACACATTCAAACAAATCTTTTTGAATCAAATAAAAGTAAAATGCATTCAATAAAGCTAATTGAATCAAATGAAAGTCAAACACAGTCAACCAAAGCTTTTTGATTAAAATTAAAGTCTAATTCATTCAACAAAGCAAATTTAATCAAATAAAAGTCAAATGCATTCAACAAAGCTAATTGAATCAAATGAAAGTCAAACACATTCAAACAGTGCTTTTTGAATTAAAATAAAGTTAAACACATTCAAACAAATCTTTTTGAATCAAATAAAAGTTAAATGCATTCAATAAAGCTAATCGAATAAAATGAAATTTAAAACATAGTCAACCAAAGCTTTTTAATTCAAATTAAAGTCTAATGCATTCAACAAAGCTAATTGAATCAAATGAAAGTCAAACACATTCAAACAAAGCTAATTGAATCAAAGGAAAGTCAAACACATTCAAAAAAAGCTTTTTAAATCAAATTAAAGTCTAATGCATTAAACAAAGCTAATTGAATCAAATGAAAGTCAAACACATTCAATCAAAGCTAATTCAATCAAATGAAAGTCTAATGCATTCCACAAAGCTAATTGAATCAAATGAAAGTCAAACACATTCAAACAAAGCTTTTTGAATCAAATGAAAGTCAAATGCATTCATCAAAGCTAATTAGATCAAATGAAAGTCAAATGCATTCAACAAAGCTAATTGAATCAAATGAAAGTCAAACACATTCAAACAAAGCTTTTTGCATCAAATGAAAGTAAAATGCATTCATCAAAGCTAATTAGATCAAATGAAAGTCAAATGCATTTAACAAAGCTAATTAAATCAAATGAAAGTAAAACACATTCAAACAAAGCGAATTGATTCAAATGAAAGTCAAACACATTCGAACAAAGCTTTTTGAATCATATGAAAGTCAAATGCATTCCACAAAGCTAATTGAATCAAATGAAAGTCAAACAAATTCAAACTAAGCTAATTGAATCAAATGAAAGTCTAATGCTTTCTACAAAGCTAATTGAATCAAATAAAGTCAAACACATTCAAAAAGAGATTTTTGAAAAAAACGAAAGTCAAAGGCATTCGTCAAAGCTAATTGAATCGAATGAAAGTTAAACACATTCAAACAAACCTAATTGAAACAAATGAAAGTCAAACTCATTCAAACAAAGCTTTTTGAATTAAATGAAAGTCAAATGCATTCAACAAAGCTAATTGCATCAAATGAAAGTCAAACACATTCAAATAAAGCTTCTTGAATTAAATGAAAGTCAAATGCATTTCACAAAGCTAATTGAATCAAATGATAGTCAAACACATTCAAACAAAGCTTTTTCAATCAAATGAAAGTCAAATGCATTCATCAAAGCTAATTAGATCAAATGAAAGTCAAATGCATTTAACAAAGCTAATTAAATCAAATGAAAGTAAAACACATTCAAACAAAGCGAATTGATTCAAATGAAAGTCAAACACATTCAAACAAAGCTTTTTGAATCATATGAAAGTCAAATGCATTCCACAAACCTAATTGAATCAAATGAAAGTCAAACAAATTCAAACTAAGCTAATTGAATCAAATGAAAGTCTAACGCTTTCTACAAAGCTAATTGAATCAAATAAAGTCAAACACATTCAAAAAGAGCTTTTTGAATCAAACGAAAGTCAAATGCATTCGTCAAAGCTAATTGAATCGAATGAAAGTAAAACACATTCAAACAAACCTAATTGAAACAAATGAAAGTCAAACACCTTCAAAACAAAGCTTTTTTAATTAAATGAATGTCAAATGCATTCAACAAAGCTAATTGCATCAAATGAAAGTCAAACACATTCAAATAAAGCTTTTTGAAACAAATTAAAGTCTAATGCATTTTACAAAGCTAATTGAATCAAAAGAAAGTCAAATACAGTCAACCAAAGTTAATTGAATCAAATGAAAGTGAAACACATTCAAACAAAGCTTTTCAAATCAAATGAAAGTCAAATGCATTCTACAAAGCTAATTGAATCAAATGAAAGACAAACACATTCATCCAAAGCTAATTGAATCAATTGAAATTCAAACACATTCAAACAAATCTTTTTGAATCAAATAAAAGTCAAATTTATTCTACAAAGCTAATTGAATCAAATTAAAGTCAAACACAATCAAACAAAGCTATTTAAATCAAATGAAAGTCAAATGCATTCAACAAAGCTAATTGAATCAAATGAAAGTCAAACACATTCAAGCAAAGCTAATTGAATAAAATGAAAGCTAAACACATTCAAACAAATCTTTTTGAATCAAATAAAAGTCAAATGCATTCAATAAAGCTAATTGAATCAAATGAAAGTCAAACACAGTCAACCAAAGCTTTTTGATTAAAATTAAAGTCTAATTCATTCAACAAAGCAAATTTAATCAAATAAAAGTCAAATGCATTCAACAAAGCTAATTGAATCAAATGAAAGTCAAACACATTCAAACAGTGCTTTTTGAATTAAAATAAAGTTAAACACATTCAAACAAATCTTTTTGAATCAAATAAAAGTTAAATGCATTCAATAAAGCTAATCGAATAAAATGAAATTTAAACATAGTCAACCAAAGCTTTTTAATTCAAATTAAAGTCTAATGCATTCAACAAAGCTAATTGAATCAAATGAAAGTCAAACACATTCAAACAAAGCTAATTGAATCAAAGGAAAGTCAAACACATTCAAAAAAAGCTTTTTAAATCAAATTAAAGTCTAATGCATTAAACAAAGCTAATTGAATCAAATGAAAGTCAAACACATTCAATCAAAGCTAATTGAATCAAATGAAAGTCTAATGCATTCCACAAAGCTAATTGAATCAAATGAAAGTCAAACACATTCAAACAAAGCTTTTTGAATCAAATGAAAGTCAAATGCATTCATCAAAGCTAATTAGATCAAATGAAAGTCAAATGCATTCAACAAAGCTAATTGAATCAAATGAAAGTCAAACACATTCAAACAAAGCTTTTTGAATCAAATGAAAGTCAAATGCATTCATCAAAGCTAATTAGATCAAATGAAAGTCAAATGCATTTAACAAAGCTAATTAAATCAAATGAAAGTAAAACACATTCAAACAAAGCGAATTGATTCAAATGAAAGTCAAACACATTCAAACAAAGCTTTTTGAATCATATGAAAGTCAAATGCATTCCACAAACCTTATTGAATCAAATGAAAGTCAAACAAATTCAAACTAAGCTAATTGAATCAAATGAAAGTCTAATGCTTTCTACAAAGCTAATTGAATCAAATAAAGTCAAACACATTCAAAAAGAGATTTTTGAAAAAAAACGAAAGTCAAATGCATTCGTCAAAGCTAATTGAATCGAATGAAAGTTAAACACATTCAAACAAACCTAATTGAAACAAATGAAAGTCAAACTCATTCAAACAAAGCTTTTTGAATTAAATGAAAGTCAAATGCATTCAACAAAGCTAATTGCATCAAATGAAAGTCAAACACATTCAAATAAAGCTTCTTGAATTAAATGAAAGTCAAATGCATTTCACAAAGCTAATTGAATCAAATGATAGTCAAACACATTCAAACAAAGCTTTTTCAATCAAATGAAAGTCAAATGCATTCATCAAAGCTAATTAGATCAAATGAAAGTCAAATGCATTCAACAAAGCTAATTGAATCAAATGAAAGTCAAACACATTCAAACAAAGCTTTTTGAATCAAATGAAAGTCAAATGCATTCATCAAAGCTAATTAGATCAAATGAAAGTCAAATGTATTTAACAAAGCTAATTAAATCAAATGAAAGTAAAACACATTCAAACAAAGCGAATTGATTCAAATGAAAGTCAGACACATTCAAACAAAGCTTTTTGAATCATATGAAAGTCAAATGCATTCCACAAAGCTAATTGAATCAAATGAAAGTCAAACAAATTCAAACTAAGCTAATTGAATCAAATGAAAGTCTAATGCTTTCTACAAAGCTAATTGAATCAAATAAAGTCAAACACATTCAAAAAGAGCTTTTTGAATCAAACGAAAGTCAAATGCATTCGTCAAAGCTAATTGAATCGAATGAAAGTCAAACACATTCAAACAAAGCTTTTTGAAACAAATAAAAGTCAAATTTATTCTACAAAGCTAATTGAATCAAATTAAAGTCAAACACAATCAAACAAAGCTACTTAAATCAAATGAAAGTCAAATGCATTCAACAAAGCTAATTGAATCAAATGAAAGTCAAACACATTCAAGCAAAGCTAATTGAATCAAATGAAAGTTAAACACATTCAAACAAATCTTTTTGAATCAAAATAAAAGTCAAATGCATTCAATAAAGCTAATTGAATCAAATGAAAGTGAAACACGGTCAACCAAAGCTTTTTTGATTAAAATTAAAGTCTAATGCATTTAACAAAGCAAATTTAATCAAATTAAAGTCAAATGCATTCAACAAAGCTAATTGAATCAAATGAAAGTCAAACAAATTCAAACAGTGCTTTTTGAATTAAAATAAAGTTAAACACATTCAAACAAATCTTTTTGAATCAAATAAAAGTCAAATGCATTCAATAAAGCTAATTGAATAAAATGAAATTTAAACATAGTCAACCAAAGCTTTTTAATTCAAATTAAAGTCTAATGCATTCAACAAAGCTAATTTAATCAATCAAAAGTCAAATGCATTCTACAGAGCTAATTGAATCAAACACATTCAAACAGAGCTTTTTTGAAACAAATAATAGTCAAATGCATTCATCAAAGCTAATTGAATCGAATGAAAGTCAAACACATTCAAAACAAACCTAATTGAATCAAATGAAAGTCAAACACATTCAAACAGAACTTTTTGAATCAAATGAAAGTCAAATGCATTCATCAAAGCTAATTGAATCGAAATGAATGTCAAACACATGAAAACAAACCTTATTTAATCAAACGAAAGTTAAACACATTCAAACAATGCTTTTTGAATCAAATGAAAGTCAAATGAATTCATTCAAGCTAGTTGAATCAAATTAAAGTCAAACACATTCAAAGAAAGCTTTTTGAATGAAATTAAAGTCTAATACATTCTACAAAACTAATTAAATCAAATGAAAATCAAAACACAATTAAACAAAGCTATTTAAATTATATGAAAGTCAAACACATTCAAACAAAGCTTTTTTAATCAAATGAAAGTCAAAACACATTCAAGCAAAGCTTTTTGATTAAAATTAAATTCTAATGCATTCAACAAAGCTAATTTAATCTAATAAAAAGTCAAATGCAATTCTACAAAGCTAATTGAATCAAATGAAAGTCAAACACATTCAAGCAAAGCTAATTTATTCAAATGAAAGTAAAACATATTCAAACAAATCTTTTTGAATCAAATAAATGTCAAATGCATTCAATAAAGCTAATTGAATCAAATGAAAGTCAAACATAGTCAAGCAAAGCTTTTTGATTAAAATTAAAGTCTAATGCATTTAACAAAGCTAATTTAATCTAATAAAAGTCAAATGCATTCTACAAAGCTAATTGAATCAAATGAAAGTCAAACACATTCAAGCAAAGCTAATTTATTCAAATGAAAGTCAAACACATTCAAACAAATCTTTTTTAATTAAATAAAAGTCATATGCATTTCAATAAAGCTAATTGAATCAAATGAAATTCAAACATAGTCAACCAAAGCTTTTTAATTAAAATTAAAGTCTAATGCATTCAACAAAGCTAATTTAATCAATCAAAAGTCAAATGCATTCTACAGAGCTAATTGAATCAAACACATTCATACAGAGCTTATTGAAACAAATAAAAGTCAAATGCATTCATCAAAGCTAATTGAATCGAATGAAAGTCAAACACATTGAAACAAAAGTCAAACACATTCAAACAAACCTAATTGAATCAAATGAAAGTCAAACACATTCAAACAGAACTTTTTGAATCAAATGAAAGTGTAATGCATTTATCAAAGCTACTTTAATCGAATGAAAGTCAAACACATTCAAACAAAGCTTTTTGAATCAAACGAAAGTCAAATGAATTCATTCAAGCTAATTGAATCAAATTAAAGTCAAACACATTCAAATAAAGCTTTTTGAATCAAATTAAAGTCTAATACATTCTACAAACCTAATTAAATCAAATGAAAGTCAAACACAATTAAACAAAGTTAATTGAATCAAATGAAAGTCAAACATATTCAAAACAAAGTTAATTGAATCAAATGAAATTCAAACACATTCAAACAAAGCTTATTCGAATCAAATGAAAGTCAAATACATTTCTATAAAGCTAATTGAAACAAATGAAAGTCAAACATATTCAAACAAAGCTTTCTGAAATTAAATGAAATTCAAATGCATTAAACAAAGCTAATTGAATTAAATGAAATTCAAATGCATTCAAACAAAGCTAATTGAATCAAATGAAAGTCAAACACATTCAAAAAAAGCTTTTAAATCAAATTAAAGTCTAATGCATTAAACAAAGCTAATTGAATCAAATGAAAGTCAAACACATTCAAACAAAGCTAATTGAATCAAATGGAAGTCAAACACATTCAAAAAAAGCTTTTTAATTAAATAAAATCTAATGCATTCAACGAAACTAATTGAATCAAATGAAAGTCAATAGCATTCATAGAGCTAATTGAATCAAATAAAAGTCAAACACATTCAAACAAAGCTTTTTGAATCAAATGAAAGTCAAATGCATTCAACAAAGCTATTGAATCAATGAAAGTCAAACACATTCAAACAAACCTAATTGAATCAATGATGTGGATCAAGAGGGAAATTCTTTTGAAGAGCCAATCATATTGGTTTTAAGGCCAATAGGGTTTGAGCTTGGAGTAAAGAATCAAGAATGGTTAACATGCGCAGCCATTGAAGAAGAAGTCAAGGTCCAGTTGGGTTCCGACGACGGCAGCGGCGGCGACGCGCCGATCTGGGTGCCACGCGCCGGCTCCCTAGCTCCGGCCTGAGTCCAGCTACACGTTGGTGGGGCGCGTGTCGATGATGGCAGCGCGTGAGACGGTGGTTCGGCGGCAGTACGAAAAGAAAGATTTTCCTAACTTAGTTTTTTCTAGAGTTTTTGCTTGCAAGTTTTTACCTTTCACTTGAAAGGGTTTTTCTTGGTTTAAGCAATTAGGAATCTTCTTAATTTCTGTTATTTTAGTTTAAAATAATTTCTAAGTCAATTAGGAATTGTTTTAAGAAGTTTTAGGTTAATTAGAACTAGTCTTATTACTAGTTTCCTAGTTCCATTAGAATTGGTTCTCCTATTCTATCTAGGATACTTGGGGATCAAGGCTAGGGTTTTTTCCTAGTTCGAATAGACTTAGGAATAGTTAGTTTTAGTCTATAAATAATGTAATTTTCGTGATTTTTCAGAACATTCGAAAATCATTAAAATTCAAGTTAATTGTTTGTTTTGCTTAATTGCTTACAAATTCTTTTGCTAGTTTTCAATTCAAGGAGTTGTTTTGATAATTAGAACGTTCAATTCTTAGTTCTAGGAGTAGTCTAAGTTTTGTTCATCAAAGTACTTAGTTCCAGGAGTGGTCTAGGTAATTTGAGAGGCGTTGAATTCGTTCCAGGAGTGGTCGTTTTCAAAGTCATATCCGGTTCGTTATTCTTAAGTTGTTCGATTTTCTTAGGAAATTCGAAGGGCTTGTGTTACTTGTGTGATTTTAGATTCTTTATTAAGTTAAGGGGTGTGATACCACATCAAATTGGTATCAGAGCTTGTGTGATACCACATCAAATTGGTATCAGATTTCAGGGGTTTTGATCGTTCAACAATTCGTTCATCAAATCGCACTTGTTCTCGGATAACCAGTTTTTCTGTCAACTTCAGAAGGCTCGTTCTCCTTCGTTACAAGGTCTTTTCAGGTGATTCTTTTTTTGATTTTGGGTGAAATTTTGTCTACTTTCTGCCTGTGAAATTTCGGAATTTTTCGAGTTCGTGTGCTATTAAACTGGACTGTTTTCCGCAACTGTGTCAGTTTTGGTCCGATTTAATACTTACTGCTCTTTGTGTGCGATTTTCTTCCAAGTTGTGTTGCGATTTTTGAGGGTTATTCCTGTGTGTTTTGGGGTCTTTTAAGTCTGTTTTTGTCTTATAATTATGGACGAAGCTTTGAGCAAACTTATGGATGAATTTGCAAAGTTACTTCAAGGTCATAAAAAGAAGAAAAAACATGAAGATGATAACGTAGATTTTTGCTTTGGTAACAAACATATGCTTATGGAGCGACTGAATTTACATGAAGAAATTATTTTTCAAGGTCAACAAGATAGTTTGTTTCATACTCGATGCAAAGTTGTTGATAGAACTTGTAGGGTGATCATTGATAGTGGTTCGTGTACCAATGTAGCGTCTACAGAGATGGTTACTAAACTCCAACTTCCTACAAGAGATCATGAAAAACCATATAAGTTGGGTTGGCTAGATAATTCTATGGGTTTTCATGTAGAACAACAAGCTTTGGTGAATTTCTCCATTGGCAATTACAAGGAAGAATTATGGTGCGATGTGATTCCTATGAGTGCTTGTCACGTTCTTTTAGGAAGACCATGGCAATTTGATCGACATGTTAAACATGATGGTGTGGCCAACACATATTCGGTCAAGGTGGGAAACAAGAGGTTCAAACTTATTCCTTTAACTATTATTCCATGCCGCGTTAAAGTTAAAGAGATGGAGGAAGATTGTCAAAAGGATAAGGAAGAGGAACATGTAGGTGCTAAAGAGCTCGAAGAAAAGGTGAATGAAACAATTGATGTTCCAATTGTGTGTGACGTTGTTCAAGATCAGATTATTCATAATGATCTACCAATGGTGGTGTCGGAAAAGGTTTTTGATACTATTGAGGAGCCATTCGTGAATCAAGATAATAATTTAATGGTTTCTTTAGAAGTGGTGGATTCATTAGGCATGCATAAAGAGAAGAAATTGTTAGTCATACATGAGAAAAATATCATGAAGCCTAAAGTGTTCTTATGGTCAACTTCGAAGACCAAGGACCAAATTGAGAATTGGTTGTTTCTAAAATATTGCCTTGCTCGTGGTGATGTTGTTACATTGCTTAAAATTGCTAGCGTTGAGGTAATAGTTCTTTTGGCTTGTATTCGTCGAATTTGGATGGTTTCATGGAATTGTTCTCCTTACATGGATGATGCGAATTTGAGGACAAATTCTTTTGAAGAGGGGGAGAATGATGTGGATCAAGAGGGAAATTCTTTTGAAGAGCCAATCATATTGGTTTTAAGGCCAATAGGGTTTGAGCTTGGAGTAAAGAATCAAGAATGGTTAACATGCGCAGCCATTGAAGAAGAAGTCAAGGTCCAGTTGGGTTCCGACGACGGCAGCGGCGGCGACGCGCCGATCTGGGTGCCACGCGCCGGCTCCCTAGCTCCGGCCTGAGTCCAGCTACACGTTGGTGGGGCGCGTGTCGATGATGGCAGCGCGTGAGACGGTGGTTCGGCGGCAGTACGAAAAGAAAGATTTTCCTAACTTAGTTTTTTCTAGAGTTTTTGCTTGCAAGTTTTTACCTTTCACTTGAAAGGGTTTTTCTTGGTTTAAGCAATTAGGAATCTTCTTAATTTCTGTTATTTTAGTTTAAAATAATTTCTAAGTCAATTAGGAATTGTTTTAAGAAGTTTTAGGTTAATTAGAACTAGTCTTATTACTAGTTTCCTAGTTCCATTAGAATTGGTTCTCCTATTCTATCTAGGATACTTGGGGATCAAGGCTAGGGTTTTTTCCTAGTTCGAATAGACTTAGGAATAGTTAGTTTTAGTCTATAAATAATGTAATTTTCGTGATTTTTCAGAACATTCGAAAATCATTAAAATTCAAGTTAATTGTTTGTTTTGCTTAATTGCTTACAAATTCTTTTGCTAGTTTTCAATTCAAGGAGTTGTTTTGATAATTAGAACGTTCAATTCTTAGTTCTAGGAGTAGTCTAAGTTTTGTTCATCAAAGTACTTAGTTCCAGGAGTGGTCTAGGTAATTTGAGAGGCGTTGAATTCGTTCCAGGAGTGGTCGTTTTCAAAGTCATATCCGGTTCGTTATTCTTAAGTTGTTCGATTTTCTTAGGAAATTCGAAGGGCTTGTGTTACTTGTGTGATTTTAGATTCTTTATTAAGTTAAGGGGTTTAAATCCACATCATTGAATCATATGAAAGTCAAGCACATTCAAACAAATCTTTTTGAATGAAATGAAAGTCAAATCCAATTAAAAAAAAGTAATTAAATCAAGTGAAAGTCAAACAAATTTAAACAAAGCTTTTTAAATCAAATGAAAGTTAAATCCATTCAAAAAAGCTAATTGAATCAAGTGAAAGTCTAGGTAATTCAAACAAAGCTTTTTGAATCAAATGACTGTCAAATGCGTTCAACGATGCTAATTGAATCAAATGAGAGCCAAACACATTCAAACAAAGCTTTTTGAATCAAATGAAAGTCATATGCATTCAACAAAGCTAATTGAATCAAATGAAAGTGAATGGCATTCTAACAAACCTAATTAAATCAAACGAAAGTCAATGGCATTCTAACAAACCTAATTAAATCAAACGAAAGTCAATGGCATTCTAACAAACCTAATTGAATCAAGTGAAAGTCTATGTAATTCAAACAAAGCTTTTTGAATAAAATGACTTTCAAATTCGTTCAACGATGCTAATTGAATCAAATGAAATTCAAACACATTCAAACAAAGCTTTTTGAATCAAATGAAAGTCATATGCATTCAACAAAGCTAATTTAATCAAATGAAAGTCAATGGCATTCTAACAAAGCTAATTGAATCAAATGAAAATCAATGGCATTCTAACAAACTTAATTAAATCAAACGAAAGTCAATGGCATTCTAACAAACGTAATTGAATCAAATGAAAGTCAACCACATTCAGACAAAGCTAAATTAAATCAAATGAAAATTACCCACATTTAAACAAAGCTAATTTAAATCAAGTGAAATTCAAACACATTCAAACAAAGCTTTTTGAATCCAAAGAAAGTCAAATGAGTTCAAAAAAGCTAATTGAATCAAGTGAAAGTCAAACAAATTCAAACATAGCTTTTTGAATCAAATGATTGTCAAATGCATTCAACGATACTAATTGAATCATATGAAAGTCAAACACATTCAAACAAATCTTTTTGAATCAACTGAAAGTCAAATGCAATTAAAAATAAGTAATTAAATCAAGTGAAAGTCAAACACATTTAAACAAAGCTTTTTAAATCAAATGAAAGTTAAATCCATTCAAAAAAGCTAATTGAATCAAGTGAAAGTCTAGGTAATTCAAACAAAGCTTTTTGAATCAAATGACTGTCAAATGCGTTCAACGATGCTAATTGAATCAAATGAGAGTCAAAAACATTGAAACAAAGCTTTTTGAATCAAATGAAAGTCATATGCATTCAACAAAGCTAATTGAATCAAATGAAAGTCAATGGCTTTCTAACAAACCTAATTAAATCAAAGGAAAGTCAATGGCATTCTAACAAACCTAATTGAATCAAATGAAAGTCAACCACATTCAAACAAAGCTAATTGAATCAAATGAAAGTTAACCACATTCAAACAAAGCATTAAATCAAGTGAAAATCAAACACATTCAAACAAAGCTTTTTGAATCAAAAGAAAGACAAATGATTTTAAAAAAGCTAATTGAATCAAGTGAAAGTCAAACAAATTCAAACATAGCTTTTTGAATCAAATGATTGTCAAATGCATTCAACGATACTAATTGAATCATATGAAAGTCAAACACATTCAAACAAATCTTTTTGAATCAAATGAAAGTCAAATGCATTCAACAGATCAAATTTAATCAATTAAAAGTCAACCACATTCAAACAAAGCTAATTAAATTCAATAGAAGGAAAACACATTCAAACAAAGCTATTTGAATCAAAGGAAAGTCAAACACATTCAAACAATGCTATCTGAATCAAATGAAAGTCAAATGCATTCAAAAAAGATAATTAAATCAAACAAAAGTCAAACACATTCAGAGAAAGCTAATTGCATCAAATAAAAGTCAAAAACATTCAAACAAAGCTAATTAAATCATATGAAAGTCAAATGCTTTGAAAAAGCTAATTGAATCAAGTAAAAGTCCAAAGAATTCAAACAAAGCTTTTTTAATCAAATGATTGTCAAATGCATTCAACGAGGCTAATTGAATCATATGACAGTCAAACAAAACTTTTTGAATCAAATGAAAGTCAAATGCATTCAACAAAGCAAATTGACTCAATTGAAAGTTAACCACATTCAAGCAAAGCTAATTGAATCAAATGAAAGTCAAACACATTTAAACAAAGCTATTTGAACCAAATGAAAGTCAAACACATTCAAGAAATGTTATTTGAATCAGATGAAAGTCAAACACATTCAAAAAAGGTATATAAATCAAGTGAAAGTCAAAATCATTCAAACAAAGCTATTTGAATCAAATTAAAGTCCAACACATTCAAACAAAGCTTTTTGAATTAAATGAAAGTCAAATGCATTAAACAAAGCTAATTGATTCAAATGAAAGTCAATCACAATCAAACAAAGCTAATTTAATCAAATAAAAATCAAACACATTCAAACAAAGCTTTTTCAATCAAATGAAATTCAAATGCATTCAAAATAGCGATTTGAATCAAGTGAGAGTCAAACAAAGCTTTTTGAATCAAATGATTGTCAAATCCATTTAACGATGCTAATTGAATCATATGAAAGTCAAGCACATTCAAACAAATATTTTTGAATCAACTGAAAGTCAAATGCAATTAAAAAAAAGTAATTAAATCAAGTGAAAGTCAAACACATTTAAACAAAGCTTTTTAAATCAAATGAAAGGTAAATCCATTCAAAAAAGCTAATTGAATCAAGTGAAAGTCTAGGTAATTCAAACAAAGCTTTTTGAATCAAATGACTGTCAAATGCGTTCAACGATGCTAATTGAATCAAATGAGAGCCAAACACATTGAAACAAAGCTTTTTGAATCAAATGAAAGTCATATGCATTCAACAAAGCTAATTGAATCAAATGAAAGTCAATGGCATTCTAACAAACCTAATTAAATCAAACGAAAGTCAATGGCATTCTAACAAACCTAATTGAATCAAATGAAAGTCAACCACATTCAAACAAAGCTAATTGAATCAAATGAAAGTTAACCACATTCAAACAAAGCATATTAAATCAAGTGAAAATCAAACACATTCAAACAAAGCTAATTGAATCAAATGAAAGTCAAATGATTTCAAAAAAGCTAATTGCATCAAGTGAAAGTCAAACAAATTCAAACATAGCTTTTTAAATCAAATGATTGTCAAATGCATTCAACGATACAAATTGAATCATATGAAAGTCAAACACATTCAAAAAAATCTTTTTGAATCAAATGAAAGTCAAATGCATTCAACAGATCAAATTGAATCAATTAAAAGTCCACCACATTCAAACAAAGCTAATTAAATCCAATAGAAGGCAAACACATTCAAACAAAGCTATTTGAATCAAATGAAATTCAAACACATTCAAACAATGCTATCTGAATCAAATGAAAGTCAAATGCATTCAAAAAAGATAATTAAATCAAACGAAAGTCAAACACATTCAGACAAAGCTAATTGCATTAAATGAAAGTCAAAAACATTCAAACAAAGCTAATTAAATCATATGAAAGTAAAATGCTTTGAAAAAAGCTAATTGAATCAAGTAAAAGTCCAAAGAATTCAAACAAAGCTTTTTTAATCAAATGATTGTCAAATGCATTCAACGAGGCTAATTGAATCATATGACAGTCAAACAAAACTTTTTGAATCAAATGAAAGTCAAATGCATTCAACAAAGCAAATTGACTCAATTGAAAGTTAACCACATTCAAGCAAAGCTAATTGAATCAAATGAAAGCCAAACACATTTAAACAAAGCTATTTGAACCAAATGAAAGTCAAACACATTCAAGAAATGTTATTTGAATCAGATGAAAGTCAAACACATTCAAAAAAGGTATATAAATCAAGTGAAAGTCAAAATCATTCAAACAAAGCTATTTGAATCAAATTAAAGTCCAACACATTCAAACAAAGCTTTTTGAATTAAATGAAAGTCAAATGCATTAAACAAAGCTAATTGATTCAAATGAAAGTCAATCACAATCAAACAAAGCTAATTTAATCAAATAAAAATCAAACACATTCAAACAAAGCTTTTTCAATCAAATGAAATTCAAATGCATTCAAAATAGCGATTTGAATCAAGTGAGAGTCAAACAAAGCTTTTTGAATCAAATGATTGTCAAATCCATTTAACGATGCTAATTGAATCATATGAAAGTCAAGCACATTCAATCAAATCTTTTTGAATCAACTGAAAGTCAAATGCAATTAAAAAAAAGTAATTAAATCAAGTGAAAGTCAAACACATTTAAACAAAGCTTTTTAAATAAAATGAAAGTTAAATCCATTCAAAAAAGCTAATTGAATCAAGTGAAAGTCTAGGTAATTCAAACAAAGCTTTTTGAATCAAATGACTGTCAAATGCGTTCAACGATGCTAATTGAATCAAATGAGAGTCAAACACATTGAAACAAAGCTTTTTGAATCAAATGAAAGTCATATGCATTCAACAAAGCTAATTGAATCAAATGAAAGTCAATGGCATTCTAACAAACCTAATTAAATCAAACGAATGTCAATGGCATTCTAACAAACCTAATTGAATCAAATGAAAGTCAACCACATTCAAACAAAGCTAATTGAATCAAATGAAAGTTAACCAGATTCAAACAAAGCATATTAAATCAAGTGAAAATCAAACACATTCAAACAAAGCTTTTTGAATCAAAAGAAAGTCAAATGATTTCAAAAATGCTAATTGAATCAAGTGAAAGTCAAACAAATTCAAACATAGCTTTTTGAATCAAATGATTGTCAAATGCATTCAACGATACTAATTGAATCATTTGAAAGTCAAACACATTCAAACAAATCTTTTTGAATCAAATGAAAGTCAAATGCATTCAGCAGATCAAATTGAATCAATTAAAAGTCAACCACATTCAAACAAAGCTAATTAAATCCAATGGAAGGCAAACACATTCAAACAAAGCTATTTGAATCAAATGAAAGTCAAACACATTCAAACAATGCTATCTGAATCAAATGAAAGTCAAATGCATTCAAAAAAGATAATTAAATCAAACGAAAGTCAAACACATTCAGACAAAGCTAATTGCATCAAATGAAAGTCAAAAACATTCAAAAAAAGCTAATTAAATCATATGAAAGTCAAATGCTTTGAAAAAAGCTAATTGAATCAAGTAAAAATCCAAAGAATTCAAACAAAGCTTTTTGAATCAAATATTGTCAAATGCATTCAACGAGGCTAATTGAATCATATGACAGTCAAACAAAACTTTTTGAATCAAATGAAAGTCAAATGCATTCAACAAAGCAAATTGACTCAATTGAAAGTTAACCACATTCAAGCAAAGCTAATTGAATCAAATGAAAGTCAAACACATTTAAACAAAGCTATTTGAACCAAATGAAAGTCAAACACATTCAAGAAATGCTATTTGAATCAGATGAAAGTCAAACGCATTCAAAAAAGGTATATAAATCAAGTGAAAGTCAAAATCATTCAAACAAAGCTATTTGAATCAAATTAAAGTCAAACACATTCAAACAAAGCTTTTTGAATTAAATGGAAGTCAAATGCATTAAACAAAGCTAATTGATTCAAATGAAAGTCAATCACATTCAAACAAAGCTAATTTAATCAAATAAAAATCAAACACATTCAAACAAAGCTTTTTCAATCAAATGAAATTCAAATGCATTCAAAATAGCGATTTGAATCAAGTGAAAGTCAAACAATGCTTTTTGAATCAAATGATTGTCAAATCCATTCAACGATGCTAATTGAATCATATGAAAGTCAAGCACATTCAAACAAATCTTTTTGAATCAACAGAAAGTCAAATGCAATTAAATAAAAGTAATTAAATCAAGTGAAAGTCAATTACATTTAAACAAAGCTTTTTAAATCAAATGAAAGTTAAATCCATTCAAAAAAGCTAATTGAATCAAGTGAAAGTCTAGGTAATTCAAACAAAGCTTTTTGAATCAAATGACTGTCAAATGCGTTCAACGATGCTAATTGAATCAAATGAGAGTCAAACACATTGAAACAAAGCTTTTTGAATCAAATGAAAGTCATATGCATTCAACAAAGCTAATTGAATCAAATGAAAGTCAATGGCATTCTAACAAACCTAATTAAATCAAACGAATGTCAATGGCATTCTAACAAACCTAATTGAATCAAATGAAAGTCAACCACATTCAAACAAAGCTAATTGAATCAAATGAAAGTTAACCACATTCAAACAAAGCATATTAAATCAAGTGAAAATCAAACACATTCAAACAAAGCTTTTTGAATCAAAAGAAAGTCAAATGATTTCAAAAATGCTAATTGAATCAAGCGAAAGTCAAACAAATTCAAACATAGCTTTTTGAATCAAATGATTGTCAAATGCATTCAACGATACTAATTGAATCATATGAAAGTCAAACACATTCAAACAAATCTTTTTGAATCAAATGAAAGTCAAATGCATTCAGCAGATCAAATTGAATCAATTAAAAGTCAACCACATTCAAACAAAGCTAATTAAATTCAATGGAAGGAAAACACATTCAAACAAAGCTAATTGAATCAAATGAAAGTCAAACACATTTAAACAAAGCTATTTGAACCAAATGAAAGTCAAACACATTCAAGAAATGCTATTTGAATCAGATGAAAGTCAAACGCATTCAAAAAAGGTATATAAATCAAGTGAAAGTCAAAATCATTCAAACAAAGCTATTTGAATCAAATTAAAGTCAAACACATTCAAACAAAGCTTTTTGAATTAAATGGAAGTCAAATGCATTAAACAAAGCTAATTGATTCAAATGAAAGTCAATCACATTCAAACAAAGCTAATTTAATCAAATAAAAATCAAACACATTCAAACAAAGCTTTTTCAATCAAATGAAATTCAAATGCATTCAAAATAGCGATTTGAATTAAGTGAAAGTCAAACAATGCTTTTTGAATCAAATGATTGTCAAATCCATTCAACGATGCTAATTGAATCATATGAAAGTCAAGCACATTCAAACAAATCTTTTTGAATCAACAGAAAGTCAAATGCAATTAAATAAAAGTAATTAAATCAAGTGAAAGTCAATTACATTTAAACAAAGCTTTTTAAATCAAATGAAAGTTAAATCCATTCAAAAAAGCTAATTGAATCAAGTGAAAGTCAAGGTAATTCAAACAAAGCTTTTTGAATCAAATGACTGTCAAATGCGTTCAACGATGCTAATTGAATCAAATGAGAGTCAAACACATTGAAACAAAGCTTTTTGAATCAAATGAAAGTCATATGCATTCAACAAAGCTAATTGAATCAAATGAAAGTCAATGGCATTCTAACAAACCTAATTAAATCAAACGAATGTCAATGGCATTCTAACAAACCTAATTGAATCAAATGAAAGTCAACCACATTCAAACAAAGCTAATTGAATCAAATGAAAGTTAACCACATTCAAAAAAAGCATATTAAATCAAGTGAAAATCAAACACATTCAAACAAAGCTTTTTGAATCAAAAGAAAGTCAAATGATTTCAAAAATGCTAATTGAATCAAGTGAAAGTCAAACAAATTCAAACATAGCTTTTTGAATCAAATGATTGTCAAATGCATTCAACGATACTAATTGAATCATATGAAAGTCAAACACATTCAAACAAATCTTTTTGAATCAAATGAAAGTCAAATGCATTCAGCAGATCAAATTGAATCAATTAAAAGTCAACCACATTCAAACAAAGCTAATTAAATTCAATGGAAGGAAAACACATTCAAACAAAGCTATTTGAATCAAATGAAAGTCAAACACATTCAAACAATGCTATCTGAATCAAATGAAAGTCAAATGCATTCAAAAAAGATAATTAAATCAAACGAAAGTCAAACACATTCAGACAAAGCTAATTGCATCAAATGAAAGTCAAAAACATTCAAAAAAAGCTAATTAAATCATATGAAAGTCAAATGCTTTGAAAAAAGCTAATTGAATCAAGTAAAAATCCAAAGAATTCAAACAAAGCTTTTTGAATCAAATATTGTCAAATGCATTCAACGAGGCTAATTGAATCATATGAAAGTCAAACAAAACTTTTTGAATCAAATGAAAGTCAAATGCATTCAACAAAGCAAATTGACTCAATTGAAAGTTAACCACATTCAAGCAAAGCTAATTGAATCAAATGAAAGTCAAACACATTTAAACAAAGCTATTTGAACCAAATGAAAGTCAAACACATTCAAGAAATGCTATTTGAATCAGATGAAAGTCAAACACATTCAAAAAAGGTATTTAAATCAAGTGAAATCAAAATCATTCAAACAAAGCTATTTGAATCTAATTAAAGTCAAACACATTCAAACAAAGCTTTTTGAATTAAATGGAAGTCAAATGCATTAAACAAAGCTAATTGATTCAAATGAAAGTCAATCACATTCAAACAAAGCTAATTTAATCAAATAAAAATCAAACACATTCAAACAAAGCTTTTTCAATCAAATGAAATTCAAATGCATTCAAAATAGCGATTTGAATCAAGTGAAAGTCAAACAAAGCTTTTTGAATCAAATGATTGTCAAATCCGTTCAACGATGCTAATTGAATCATATGAAAGTCAAGCACATTCAATCAAATCTTTTTGAATCAACTGAAAGTCAAATGCAATAAAAAAAAGTAATCAAATCAAGTGAATGTCAAACACATTTAAACAAAGCTTTTTAAATCAAATGAAAGTTAAATCCATTCAAAAAAGCTAATTGAATCAAGTGAAAGTCTAGGTAATTCAAACAAAGCTTTTTGAATCAAATGACTGTCAAATGCGTTCAACGATGCTAATTGAATCAAATGAGAGTCAAACACATTGAAACAAAGCTTTTTGAATCAAATGAAAGTCATATGCATTCAACAAAGCTAATTGAATCAAAGGAAATTCAATGGCATTCTAACAAACCTAATTAAATCAAACGAAAGTCAATGGCATTCTAACAAACCTAATTGAATCAAATGAAAGTCAACCACATTCAAACAAAGCTAATTGAATCAAATGAAAGTTAACCACATTCAAACAAAGCATATTAAATCAAGTGAAAATCAAACACATTCAAAAAAATCTTTTTGAATCAAATGAAAGTCAAATGCATTCAACAGATCAAATTGAATCAATTAAAAGTCAACCACATTCAAACAAAGCTAATTAAATCCAATGGAAGGCAAACACATTCAAACAAAGCTATTTGAATCAAATGAAAGTCAAACACATTCAAACAATGCTATCTGAATCAAATGAAAGTCAAATGCATTCAAAAAAGATAATTAAATCAAACGAAAGTCAAACACATTCAGACAAAGCTAATTGCATCAAATGAAAGTCAAAAACATTCAAACAAAGCTAATTAAATCATATGAAAGTCAAATGCTTTGAAAAAAGCTAATTGAATCAAGTAAAAGTCCAAAGAATTCAAACAAAGCTTTTTGAATCAAATGATTGTCAAATGCATTCAACGAGGCTAATTGAATCATATGACAGTCAAACAAAACTTTTTGAATCAAATGAAAGTCAAATGCATTTAACAAAGCAAATTGACTCAATTAAAAGTTAACCACATTCAAGCAAAGCTAATTGAATCAAATGAAAGTCAAACACATTTAAACAAAGCTATTTGAACCAAATGAAAGTCAAACACATTCAAGAAATGCTATTTGAATCAGATGAAAGTCAAACGCATTCAAAAAAGGTATTTAAATCAAGTGAAAGTCAAAATCATTCAAACAAAGCTATTTGAATCAAATTAAAGTCAAACACATTCAAACAAAGCTTTTTGAATTACATGAAAGTCAAATGCATTAAACAAAGCTAATTGATTCAAATGAAAGTCAATCACATTCAAACAAAGCTAATTTAATTAAATAAAAATCAAACACATTCAAACAAAGCTTTTTCAATCAAATGAAATTCAAATGCATTCAAAATAGCGATTTGAATCAAGTGAGAGTCAAACAAAGCTTTTTGAATCAAATGATTGTCAAATCCATTTAACGATGCTAATTGAATCATATGAAAGTCAAGCACATTCAAACAAATATTTTTGAATCAACTGAAAGTCAAATGCAATTAAAAAAAAGTAATTAAATCAAGTGAAAGTCAAACACATTTAAACAAAGCTTTTTAAATAAAATGAAAGTTAAATCCATTCAAAAAAGCTAATTGAATCAAGTGAAAGTCTAGGTAATTCAAACAAAGCTTTTTGAATCAAATGACTGTCAAATGCATTCAACGATGCTAATTGAATCAAATGAGAGTCAAACACATTCAAACAAAGCTTTTTGAATCAAATGAAAGTCATATGCATTCAACAAAGCTAATTGAATCAAATGAAAGTCAATGGCATTCTAACAAACCTAATAAAATCAAACGAAAGTCGATGGCATTCTAACAAACTTAATTAAATCAAACGAAAGTCAATGGCATTCTAACAAAGCTAATTGAATCAAGTGAAAGTCTAAGTAATTCAAACAAAGCATATTAAATCATGTGAAAATCAAACACATTCAAACAAAGCTTTTTGAATCAAAAGAAAGTCAAATGATTTCAAAAAAGCTAATTGAATCAAGTGAAAGTCAAACAAATTCAAACATAGCTTTTTGAATCAAATGATTGTCAAATGCATTCAACGATGCTATTTGAATCATATGACAGTCAAACAAAACTTTTTGAATCAAATGAAAGTCAAATGCATTCAACAAAGAAAATTGACTCAATTGAAAGTTAACCACATTCAAGCAAAGCTAATTGAATCAAATGAAAGTCAAACACATTTAAACAAAGCTATTTGAACCAAATGAAAGTCAAACACATTCAAGAAATGCTATTTGAATCAGATGAAAGTCAAACGCATTCAAAAAAGGTATTTAAATCAAGTGAAAGTAAAAATCATTCAAACAAAGCTATTTGAATCAAATTAAAGTCAAACACATTCAAACAAAGCTTTTTGAATTAAATGAAAGTCAAATGCATTAAACAAAGCTAATTGATTCAAATGAAAGTCAATCACATTCAAACAAAGCTAATTTAATTAAATAAAAATCAAACACATTCAAACAAAGCTTTTTCAATCAAATGAAATTCAAATGCATTCAAAATAGCGATTTGAATCAAGTGAAAGTCAAACAAAGCTTTTTGAATCAAATGATTGTCAAATCCGTTCAACGATGCTAATTGAATCATATGAAAGTCAAGCACATTCAAACAAATCTTTTTGAATCAACTGAAAGTCAAATGCAATTAAAAAAAAGTAATTAAATCAAGTGAAAGTCAAACACATTTAAACAAAGCTTTAAAAATCAAATGAAAGTTAAATCCATTCAAAAAAGCTAATTGAATCAAGTGAAAGTCTAGGTAATTCAAACAAAGCTTTTTGAATCAAATGACTGTCAAATGCGTTCAACGATGCTAATTGAATCAAATGAGAGTCAAACACATTGAAACATAGCTTTTTGAATCAAATGAAAGTCATATGCATTCAACAAAGCTAATTGAATCAAATGAAAGTCAATGGCATTCTAACAAACCTAATTAAATCAAACGAAAGTCAATGGCATTCTAACAAACCTAATTGAATCAAATGAAAGTCAACCACATTCAAACAAAGCTAATTGAATCAAATGAAAGTTAACCACATTCAAACAAAGCATATTAAATCAAGTGAAAATCAAACATATTCAAACAAAGCTTTTTGAATCAAAAGAAAGTCAATGGCATTCTAACAAACTTAATTAAATCAAACGAAAGTCAATGGCATTCTAACAAAGCTAATTGAATCAAGTGAAAGTCTAAGTAATTCAAACAAAGCATATTAAATCAAGTGAAAATCAAACACATTCAAACAAAGCTTTTTGAATCAAAAGAAAGTCAAATGATTTCAAAAAAGCTAATTGACTCAAGTGAAAGTCAAACAAATTCAAACATAGCTTTTTGAATCAAATGATTGTCAAATGCATTCAACGATGCTATTTGAATCATATGACAGTCAAACAAAACTTTTTGAATCAAATGAAAGTCAAATGCATTCAACAAAGCAAATTGACTCAATTGAAAGTTAACCACATTCAAGCAAAGCTAATTGAATCAAATGAAAGTCAAACACATTTAAACAAAGCTATTTGAACCAAATGAAAGTTAAACACATTCAAGAAATGCTATTTGAATCAGATGAAAGTCAAACGCATTCAAAAAAGGTATTTAAATCAAGTGAAAGTCAAAATCATTAAAACAAAGCTATTTGAATCAAATTAAAGTCAAACACATTCAAACAAAGCTTTTTGAATTACATGAAAGTCAAATGCATTAAACAAAGCTAATTGATTCAAATGAAAGTCAATCACATTCAAACAAAGCTAATTTAATTAAATAAAAATCAAACACATTCAAACAAAGCTTTTTCAATCAAATGAAATTCAAATGCATTCAAAATAGCGATTTGAATCAAGTGAGAGTCTAAGTAATTCAATCAAAGCTATTTGAATCAAGTGAAAGTCTAAGTAATTCAAACAAAGCATATGAAATCAAGTGAAAATCAAACACATTCAAACAAAGCTTTTTGAATCAAAAGAAAGTCAAATGATTTCAAAAAAGCTAATTGACTCAAGTGAAAGTCAAACAAATTCAAACATAGCTTTTTGAATCAAATGATTGTCAAATGCATTCAACGATGCTATTTGAATCATATGACAGTCAAACAAAACTTTTTGAATCAAATGAAAGTCAAATGCATTCAACAAAGCAAATTGACTCAATTGAAAGTTAACCACATTCAAGCAAAGCTAATTGAATCAAATGAAAGTCAAACACATTTAAACAAAGCTATTTGAACCAAATGAAAGTTAAACACATTCAAGAAATGCTATTTGAATCAGATGAAAGTCAAACGCATTCAAAAAAGGTATTTAAATCAAGTGAAAGTCAAAATCATTAAAACAAAGCTATTTGAATCAAATTAAAGTCAAACACATTCAAACAAAGCTTTTTGAATTACATGAAAGTCAAATGCATTAAACAAAGCTAATTGATTCAAATGAAAGTCAATCACATTCAAACAAAGCTAATTTAATTAAATAAAAATCAAACACATTCAAACAAAGCTTTTTCAATCAAATGAAATTCAAATGCATTCAAAATAGCGATTTGAATCAAGTGAGAGTCTAAGTAATTCAATCAAAGCTATTTGAATCAAGTGAAAGTCTAAGTAATTCAAACAAAGCATATGAAATCAAGTGAAAATCAAACACATTCAAACAAAGCTTTTTGAATCAAAAGAAAGTCAAATGATTTCAAAAAAGCTAATTGACTCAAGTGAAAGTCAAACAAATTCAAACATAGCTTTTTGAATCAAATGATTGTCAAATGCATTCAACGATGCTATTTGAATCATATGACAGTCAAACAAAACTTTTTGAATCAAATGAAAGTCAAATGCATTCAACAAAGCAAATTGACTCAATTGAAAGTTAACCACATTCAAGCAAAGCTAATTGAATCAAATGAAAGTCAAACACATTTAAACAAAGCTATTTGAACCAAATGAAAGTTAAACACATTCAAGAAATGCTATTTGAATCAGATGAAAGTCAAACGCATTCAAAAAAGGTATTTAAATCAAGTGAAAGTCAAAATCATTCAATCAAAGCTATTTGAATCAAATTAAAGTCAAACACATTCAAACAAAGCTTTTTGAATTAAATGAAAGTCAAATGCATTAAACAAAGCTAATTGATTCAAATGAAAGTCAATCACATTCAAACAAAGCTAATTTAATCAAATGAAAGTCAATCACATTCAAATGAAGCTAATTTAATCAAATAAAAATCAAACACATTCAAACAAAGCTTTTTCAATCAAATGATATTCAAATGCATTCAAAACTGCGATTTGAATCAAGTGAAAGTCAAACAAAGGTTTTTGAATCAAATGATTGTCAAATCCGTTGAACGATGCTAATTGAATCATATGAAAGTCAAGCACATTCAAACAAATCTTTTTGAATCAACTGAAAGTCAAATGCAATTAAAAAAAAGTAATTAAATCAAGTGAAAGTCAAACACATTTAAACAAAGCTTTTTAAATCAAACGAAAGTTAAATCCATTCAAAAAAGCTAATTGAATCAAGTGAAAGTCTAGGTAATTCAAACAAAGCTTTTTAAATCAAATGACTGTCAAATGCGTTCAACGATGCTAATTGAATCAAATGAGAGCCAAACACATTCAAACAAAGCTTTTTGAATCAAATGACTGTCAAATGCATTCAACGATGCTAATTGAATCAAATGAGAGTCAAACACATTCAAACAAAGCTTTTTGAATCAAATGAAAGTCATATGCATTCAACAAAGCTAATTGAATCAAATGAAAGTCAATGGCATTCTAACAAACCTAATTAAATCAAACGAAAGTCAATGGCATTCTAACAAACCTAATTGAATCAAATGAAAGTCAACCACATTCAAACAAAGCTAATTGAATCAAATGAAAGTTAACCACATTCAAACAAAGCATATTAAATCAAGTGAAAATCAAACACATTCAAATAAAGCTTTTTGAATCAAAAGAAAGTCAAATGATTTCAAAAAAGCTAATTGAATCAAGTGAAAGTCAAACAAATTCAAACATAGCTTTTTGAATCAAATGATTGTCAAATGCATTCAACGATACTAATTGAATCATATGAAAGTCAAACACATTCAAACAAATCTTTTTGAATCAAATGAAAGTCAAATGCATTCAACATATCAAATTGAATCAATTAAAAGTCAACCACTTTCAAACAAAGCTAATTAAATCCAATGGAAGGCAAACACATTCAAACAAAGCTATTTGAATCAAATGAAAGTCAAACACATTCAAACAATGCTATCTGAATCAAATGAAAGTCAAATGCATTCAAAAAAGATAATTAAATCAAACGAAAGTCAAACACATTTACACCAAGCTAATTGCATCAAATGAAAGTCAAAAACATTCAAACAAAGCTAATTAAATCATATGAAAGTCAAATGCTTTGAAAAAAGCTAATTGAATCAAGTAAAAGACCAAAGAATTCAAACAAAGCTTTTTGAATCAAATGATTGTCAAATGCATTCAACGAGGCTATTTGAATCATATGACAGTCAAACAAAACTTTTTGAATCAAATGAAAGTCAAATGCATTCAAGAAAGAAAATTGACTCAATTGAAAGTTAACCACATTCAAGCAAAGCTAATTGAATCAAATGAAAGTCAAACACATTTAAACAACGCTATTTGAACCAAATGAAAGTCAAACACATTCAAGAAATGCTATTTGAATCAGATGAAAGTCAAACGCATTCAAAAAAGGTATTTAAATCAAGTGAAAGTCAAAATCATTCAAACAAAGCTATTTGAATCAAATTAAAGTCAAACACATTTAAACAAAGCTTTTTGAATTAAATGAAAGTCAAATGCATTAAACAAAGCTAATTGATTCAAATGAAAGTCAATCACATTCAAACAAAGCTAATTTAATCAAATAAAAATCAAACACATTCAAACAAAGCTTTTTCAATCAAATGAAATTCAAATGCATTCAAAATAGCGATTAATCAAGTGAAAGTCAAACAAAGCTTTTTGAATCAAATGATTGTCAAATCCGTTCAACGATGCTAATTGAATCATATGAAAGTCAAGCACATTCAAACAAATCTTTTTAAATCAACTGAAAGTCAAATGCAATTAAAAAAAAGTAATTAAATCAAGTGAAAGTCAAACACATTTAAACAAAGCTTTTTAAATCAAATGAAAGTTAAATCCATTCAAAAAAGCTAATTGAATCAAGTGAAAGTCTAGGTAATTCAAACAAAGCTTTTGGAATCAAATGACTGTCAAATGCGTTCAACGATGCTAATTGAATCAAATGAGAGTCAAACACATTCAAACAAAGCTTTTTGAATCAAATGAAAGTCATATGCATTAAACAAAGCTAATTGAATCAAATGAAAGTCAATGGCATTCTAACAAACCTAATCAAATCAAACGAAAGTCAATGGCATTCTAACAAACCTAATTGAATCAAATGAAAGTCAACCACATTCAAACAAAGCTAATTGAAGCAAATGAAAGTTAACCACATTCAAACAAGCATATTAAATCAAGTGAAAATCAAACACATTCAAACAAAGCTTTTTGAATCAAAAGAAAGTCAAATGATTTCAAAAAAGCTAATTGAATCAAGTGAAAGTCAAACAAATTCAAACATAGCTTTTTGAATCAAATGATTGTCAAATGCATTCAACGATACTAATTGAATCATATGAAAGTCAAACACATTCAAACAAATCTTTTTGAATCAAATGAAAGTCAAATGCATTCAACAGATCAAATTGAATCAATTAAAAGTCAACCACATTCAAACAAAGCTAATTAAATCCAATGGAAGGCAAACACATTCAAACAAAGCTATTTGAATCAAATGAAAGTCAAACACATTCAAACAATGCTATCTGAATCAAATGAAAGTCAAAATGCATTCAAAAAAGATAATTAAATCAAACGAAAGTCAAACACATTCAGACAAAGCTAATTGCATCAAATGAAAGTCAAAAACATTCAAACAAAGCTAATTAAATCATATGAAAGTCAAATGCTTTCAAAAAAGCTAATTGAATCAACTAAAAGTCCAAAGAATTCAAACAAAGCTTTTTGAATCAAATGATTGTCAAATGCATTCAACGAGGCTAATTGAATCATATGACAGTCAAACAAAACTTTTTGAATCAAATGAAAGTCAAATGCATTCAACAAAGCAAATTGACTCAGTTGAAAGTTAACCACATTCAAGCAAAGCTAATTGAATCAAATGAAAGTCAAACACATTCAAACAAAGCTTTTTCAATCAAATGAAATTCAAATGCATTTAAAATAGCGATTTGAATCAAGTGAAAGTCAAACAAAGCTTTTTGAATCAAATGATTGTGAAATCCGTTCAACGATGCTAATTGGATCATATGAAAGTCAAGCACATTCAAACAAATCTTTTTGAATCAACTGAAAGTCAAATGCAATTAAAAAAAAGTAATTAAATCAAGTGAAAGTCAAACACATTTAAACAAAGCTTTTTAAATCAAATGAAAGTTAAATCCATTCAAAAAAGCTAATTGAATCAAGTGAAAGTCTAGGTAATTCAAACAAAGCTTTTGGAATCAAATGACTGTCAAATGCGTTCAACGATGCTAATTGAATCAAATGAGAGTCAAACACATTCAAACAAAGCTTTTTGAATCAAATGAAAGTCATACGCACTAAACAAAGCTAATTGAATCAAATGAAAGTCAATGGCATTCTAACAAACCTAATCAAATCAAACGAAAGTCAATGGCATTCTAACAAACCTAATTGAATCAAATGAAAGTCAACCACATGCAAACAAAGCTAATTGAATCAAATGAAAGTAAACCACATTCAAACAAAACATATTAAATCAAGTGAAAATCAAACACATTCAAACAAAGCTTTTTGAATCAAGAGAAAGTCAAATGATTTCAAAAAAGCTAATTGAATCAAGTGAAAGTCAAACAAATTCAAACATAGCTTTTTGAATCAAATGATTGTCAAATGCATTCAACGATACTAATTGAATCATATGAAAGTCAAACACATTCAAACAAATCTTTTTGAATCAAATGAAAGTCAAATGCATTCAACAGATCAAATTGAATCAATTAAAAGTCAACCACATTCAAACAAAGCTAATTAAATCCAATGGAAGGCAAACACATTCAAACAAAGCTATTTGAATCAAATGAAAGTCAAACACATTCAGACTATGCTATCTGAATCAAATGAAAGTCAAATGCATTCAAAAAAGATAATTAAATCAAACGAAAGTCAAACACATTCAGACAAAGCTAATTGCATCAAATGAAAGTCAAAAACATTCAAACAAAGCTAATTAAATCATATGAAAGTCAAATGCTTTCAAAAAAGCTAATTGAATCAACTAAAAGTCCAAAGAATTCAAACAAAGCTTTTTGAATCAAATGATTGTCAAATGCATTCAACGAGGCTAATTGAATCATATGACAGTCAAACAAAACTTTTTGAATCAAATGAAAGTCAAATGCATTCAACAAAGCAAATTGACTCAATTGAAAGTTAACCACATTCAAGCAAAGCTAATTGAATCAAATGAAAGTCAAACACATTTAAACAAAGCTATTTGAACCAAATGAAAGTCAAACACATTCAAGAAATGCTATTTGAATCAGATGAAAGTCAAACGCATTCAAAAAAGGTATTTAAATCAAGTGAAAGTCAAAATCATTCAAACAAAGTTATTTGAATCAAATTAAAGTTAAACACATTCAAACAAAGCTTTTTGAATTAAATGAAAGTCAAATGCATTAAACAAAGCTAATTGATTCAAATGAAAGTCAATCACATTCAAACAAAGCTAATTTAATCAAATAAAAATCAAACACATTCAAACAAAGCTTTTTCAATCAAATAAAATTCAAATGCATTCAAAATAGCGATTTGAATCAAGTGAAAGTCAAACAAAGCTTTTTGAATCAAATGATTGTGAAATCCGTTCAACGATGCTAATTGGATCATATGAAAGTCAAGCACATTCAAACAAATCTTTTTGAATCAACTGAAAGTCAAATGCAATTAAAAAAAAGTAATTAAATCAAGTGAAAGTCAAACACATTTAAACAAAGCTTTTTAAATCAAATGAAAGTTAAATCAATTCAAAAAAGCTAATTGAATCAAGTGAAAGTATAGGTAATTCAAACAAAGCTTTTTGAATCAAATGACTGTCAAATGCGTTCAACGATGCCAATTGAATCAAATGAGAGTCAAACACATTCAAACAAAGCTTTTTGAAACAAATGAAAGTCATATGCATTCAACAAAGCTAATTAAATCAAATGAAAATCAATGGCATTCTAACAAACCTAATTAAATCAAACGAAAGTCAATGGCATTCCAACAAACCTAATTGAATCAAATGAAAGTCAACCACATTCAAACAAAGCTAATTGAATCAAATGAAAGTTAACCACATTCAAACAAAGCATATTAAATCAAGTGAAAATCAAACACATTCAAACAAAGCTTTTTGAATCAAAAGAAAGTCAAATGATTTCAAAAAAGCTAATTGAATCAAGTGAAAGTCAAACAAATTCAAACATAGCTTTTTGAATCAAATGATTGTCAAATGCATTCAACGATACTAATTGAATCATATGAAAGTCAAACACATTCAAACAAATCTTTTTGAGTCAAATGAAAGTCAAATGCATTCAACAGATCAAATTGAATCAATTAAAAGTCAACCACATTCAAACAAAGCTAATTAAATCCAATGGAAGGCAAACACATTCAAACAAAGCTATTTGAATCAAATAAAAGTCAAACACATTCAAACAATGCTATCTGAATCAAATGAAAGTCAAATGCATTCAAAAACGATAATTAAATCAAACGAAAGTCAAACACATTCAGACAAAGCTAATTGCATCAAATGAAAGTCAAAAACATTCAAACAAAGCTAATTAAATCATATGAAAGTCAAATGCTTTGAAAAAAGCTAATTGAATCAAGTAAAAGTCCAAAGAATTCAAACAAAGCTTTTTGAATCAAATGATTGTCAAATGCATTCAACGAGGCTAATTAAATCATATGACAGTCAAACAAAACTTTTTGAATCAAATGAAAGTCAAATGCATTCAACAAAGCAAATTGACTCAATTGAAAGTTAACCACATTCAAGCTAAGCTAATTGAATCAAATGAAAGTCAAACACATTTAAACAAAGCTATTTGAACCAAATGAAAGTCAAACACATTAAAGAAATGCTATTTGAATCAGATGAAAGTCAAACGCATTCAAAAAAGGTATTTAAATCAAGTGAAAGTCAAAATCATTCAAACAAAGCTATTTGAATCAAATTAAAGTCAAACACATTCAAACAAAGCTTTTTGAATTAAATGAAAGTCAAATGCATTAAACAAAGCTAATTGATTCAAATGAAAGTCAATCACATTCAAACAAAGCTAATTAAATCAAATAAAAATCAAACACATTCAAACAAAGCTTTTTCAATCAAATGAAATTCAAATGCATTCAAAATAGCGATTTGAATCAAGTGAAAGTCAAACAAAGATTTTTGAATCAAATGATTGTCAAATCCGTTCAACGATGCTAATTGAATCATATGAAAGTCAAGCACATTCAAACAAATCTTTTTGAATCAACTGAAAGTCAAATGCAATTAAAAAAAAGTAATTAAATCAAGTGAAAGTCAAACACATTTAAACAAAGCTTTTTAAATCAAATGAAAGTTAAATCCATTCAAAAAAGCTAATTGAATCAAGTGAAAGTATAGGTAATTCAAACAAAGCTTTTTGAATCAAATGACTGTCAAATGCGTTCAACGATGCTAATTGAATTAAATGAGAGTCAAACACATTCAAACAAAGCTTTTTGAATCAAATGAAAGTCATATGCATTAAACAAAGCTAATTGAATCAAATGAAAGTCAATGGCATTCTAACAAACCTAATTAAATCAAACGAAAGTCAATGGCATTCTAACAAACCTAATTGAATTAAATGAAAGTCAACCACATTCAAACAAAGCTAATTGAATCAAATGAAAGTTAACCACATTCAAACAAAGCATATTAAATCAAGTGAAAATCAAACACATTCAAACAAAGCTTTTTGAATCAAAAGAATGTCAAATGATTTCAAAAAAGCTAATTGAATCAAGTGAAATTCAAACAAATTCAAACATAGCTTTTTGAATCAAATGTTTGTGAAATGCATTCAACGATACTAATTGAATCATATAAAAGTCAAACACATTCAAACAAATGTTTTTGAATCAAATGAAAGTCAAATGCATTCAACAGATCAAATTGAATCAATTAAAAGTCAACCACATTCAAACAAAGCTAATTAAATCCAATGGAAGGCAAACACATTCAAACAAAGCTATTTGAATCAAATGAAAGTCAAACACATTTAAACAATGCTATCTGAATCAAATGAAAGTCAAATGCATTCAAAAAAGATAATTAAATCAAACGAAAGTCAAACACATTCAGACAAAGCTAATTGCATCAAATGAAAGTCAAAAACATTCAAACAAAGCTAATTAAATCATATGAAAGTCAAATGATTTGAAAAAAGCTAATTGAATCAAGTAAAAGTCCAAAGAATTCAAACAAAGCTTTTTGAATCAAATGATTGTCAAATGCATTTAACGAGGCTAATTGAATCATATGACAGTCAAACAAAACTTTTTGAATCAAATGAAAGTCAAATGCATTCAACAAAGCAAATTGACTCAATTGAAAGTTAACCACATTCAAGCAAAGCTAATTGAATCAAATGAAAGTCAAACACATTTAAACAAAGCTATTTGAACCAAATGAAAGTCAAACACATTCAAGAAATGCTATTTGAATCAGATGAAAGTCAAACGCATTCAAAAAAGGTATTTAAATCAAGTGAAAGTCAAAATCATTCAAACAAAGCTAGTTGAATCAAATTAAAGTCAAACACATTCAAACAAAGCTTTTTGAATTAAATGAAAGTCAAATGCATTAAACAAAGCTAATTGATTCAAATGAAAGTCAATCACATTCAAACAAAGCTAATTTAATCAAATAAAAATCAAACACATTCAAACAAAGCTTTTTCAATCAAATGAAATTCAAATGCATTCAAAATAGCGATTTGAATCAAGTGAAAGTCAAACAAAGCTTTTTGAATCAAATGATTGTCAAATCCGTTCAACGATGCTAATTGAATCATATGAAAGTCAAGCACATTCAAACAAATCTCTTTGAATCAACTGAAAGTCAAATGCAATTAAAAAAAAGTAATTAAATCAAGTGAAAGTCAAACACATTTAAACAAAGCTTTAAAAATCAAATGAAAGTTAAATCCATTCAAAAAAGCTAATTGAATCAAGTGAAAGTCTAGGTAATTCAAACAAAGCTTTTTGAATCAAATGACTGTCAAATGCGTTCAACGATGCTAATTGAATCAAATGAGAGTCAAACACATTTTAAACAAAGCTTTTTGAATCAAATGAAAGTCATATGCATTCAACAAAGCTAATTGAATGAAATGAAAGTCAATGGCATTCTAACAAACCTAATTAAATCAAACGAAAGTCAATGGCATTCTAACAAACCTAATTGAATCAAATGAAAGTCAACCACATTCAAACAAAGCTAATTGAATCAAATGAAAGTTAACCACATTCAAACAAAGCATATTAAATCAAGTGAAAATCAAACACATTCAATCAAAGCTTATTGAATCAAAAGAAAGTCAAATGATTTCAAAAAAGCTAATTGAATCAAGTGAAAGTCAAACAAATTCAAAATAGCTTTTTGAATCAAATGATTGTCAAATGCATTCAACGATACTAATTGAATCATATGAAAGTCAAACACTTTCAAACAAATCTTTTTGAATCAAATGAAAGTCAAATGCATTCAACAGATCAAATTGAAATCAATTAAAAGTCAACCACATTCAAACAAAGCTAATTAAATCCAATGGAAGGCAAACACATTCAAACAAAGCTATTTGAATCAAATGAAAGTCAAACACATTTAAACAATGCTATCTGAATCAAATGAAAGTCAAATGCATTTAAAAAAGATAATTAAATCAAACGAAAGTCAAACACATTCAGACAAAGCTAATTGCATCAAATGAAAGTCAAAAACATTCAAACAAAGCTAATTAAATCATATGAAAGTCAAATGCTTTGAAAAAAGCTAATTGAATCAAGTAAAAGTCCAAAGAATTCAAACAAAGCTTTTTGAATCAAATGATTGTCAAATGCATTCAACGAGGCTAATTGAATCATATGACAGTCAAACAAAACTTTTTGAATCAAATGAAAGTCAAATGCATTCAATAAAGCAAATTGACTCAATTGAAAGTTAACCACATTCAAGCAAAGCTAATTGAATCAAATGAAAGTCAAACACATTTAAACAAAGCTATTTGAACCAAATGAAAGTCAAACACATTCAAGAAATGCTATTTGAATCAGATGAAAGTCAAACGCATTCAAAAAAGGTATTTAAATCAAGTGAAAGTCAAAATTATTCAAATAAAGCTATTTGAATCAAATTAAAGTCAAACACATTCAAATAAAGCTTTTTGAATTAAATGAAAGTCAAATACATTAAACAAAGCTAATTGATTCAAATGAAAGTCAATCACATTCAAACAAAGCTAATTTAATCAAATAAAAATCAAACACATTCAAACAAAGCTTTTTCAATCAAATGAAATTCAAATGCATTCAAAATCGCGATTTGAATCAAGTGAAAGTCAAACAAAGCTTTTTGAATCAAATGATTGTCAAATCCGTTCAACGATGCTAATTGAATCATATGAAAGTCAAGCACATTCAAACAAATCTTTTTGAATCAACTAAAAGTCAAATGCAATTAAAAAAGATTAATTAAATCAAGTGAAAGTCAAACACATTTAAACAAAGCTTTTTAAATCAAATGAAAGTTAAATCCATTCAAAAAAGCTAATTGAATCAAGTGAAAGTCTAGGTAATTCAAACAAAGCTTTTTTAATCAAATGACTGTCAAATGCGTTCAACGATGCTAATTGAATCAAATGAGAGTCAAACACATTGAAACAAAGCTTTTTGAATCAAATGAAAGTCATATGCATTCAACAAAGCTAATTGAATCAAATGAAAGTCAATGGCATTCTAAGAAACCTAATTAAATCAAACGAAAGTCAATTGCATTCTAACAAACCTAATTGAATCAAATGAAAGTCAACCACATTCAAACAAAGCTAATTGAATCAAATGAAAGTTAACCACATTCAAACAAAGCATATTAAATCAGGTGAAAATCAAACACATTCAAACAAAGCTTTTTGAATCAAAAGAAAGTCAAATGATTTCAAAAAAGCTGATTGAATCAAGTGAAAGTCAAACAAATTCAAACATAGCTTTTTGAATCAAATGATTGTCAAATGCATTCAACGATACTAATTGAATCATATGAAAGTCAAACACATTCAAACAAATAGTTTTGAATCAAATGAAAGTCAAATGCATTCAACAGATCAAATTGAATCAATTAAAAGTCAACCACATTCAAACAAAGCTAATTAAATCCAATGGAAGGCAAACACATTCAAACAAAGCTATTTTAAATCAAATGAAAGTCAAACACATTCAAACAATGCTATCTGAATCAAATGAAAGTCAAATGCATTTAAAAAAGATAATTAAATCAAACGAAAGTCAAACACATTCAGACAAAGCTAATTGCATCAAATGAAAGTCAAAAACATTCAAACAAAGCTAATTAAATCATATGAAAGTCAAATGCTTTGAAAAAAGCTAATTGAATCAAGTAAAAGTCCAAAGTATTCAAACAAAGCTCTTTGAATCAAATGATTGTCAAATGCATTCAACGAGGCTAATTGAATCACATGACAGTCAAACAAAACTTTTTGAATCAAATGAAAGTCAAATGCATTCAACAAAGCAAATTGACTCAATTGAAAGTTAACCACATTCAAGCAAAGCTAATTGAATTAAATAAAAGTCAAACACATTTAAACAAAGCTATTTGAACCAAATGAAAGTCAAACACATTCAAGAAATGCTATTTGAATTAGATGAAAGTCAAACGCATTCAAAAAAGGTATATAAATCATGTGAAAGTCAAAATCATTCAAACAAAGCTATTTGAATCAAATTAAAGTCAAACACATTCAAACAAAGCTTTTTGAATTAAATGAAAGTCAAATGCATTAAACAAAGCTAATTGATTCAAATGAAAGTCAATCACATTCAAACAAAGCTAATTTAATCAAATAAAAATCAAACACATTCAAACAAAGCTTTTTCAATCAAATGAAATTCAAATGCATTCAAAATAGCGATTTGAATCAAGTGAAAGTCAAACAAAGCTTTTTGAATCAAATGATTGTCAAATCCATTCAACGATGCTAATTGAATCATATGAAAGTCAAGCACATTCAAACAAATCTTTTTGAATCAACTGAAAGTCAAATGCAATAAAAAAAAGTAATTAAATCAAGTGAAAGTCAAACACATTTAAACAAAGCTTTTTAAATCAAATGAAAGTTAAATCCATTCAAAAAAGCTAATTGAATCAAGCGAAAGTGATGTGTAAACAAGATGAGAAACCTTGTTACAAAAATGATAAGTTAAAAGATTCAAAGGATTTTAAGGTTCAATTATCAAGTGATCAGTTTAGTTAGGGGAACTCTCACCCTAAGCTAAGGATATAGCAAAGAGGAACTCTCACTCGTTTGCTTGGGATAGTTTAGATGAGGGAACTCTCACCAAATCATAAACTATAAGTCCTAATCTTGGGAACTCTCACCAAAACTAACACTCTTCAAATTCGGATACTCAAATTTGGAAAACAAAGTGAACTAAACTCAAGTCACTTCAATTAACAAAACACACGTTTTAGGCAAATAATCTTGGATGATTTTTCATTCATTCAAAGTATGCTATTTATAGCATCAATACAACCTTTTCACTTGCCTACTTTAATTAACAAAATGAAATAGACAAAAGGAAATTAACTAAGGGAATGAGTGGAGAATACACGTCCCACTTAACCCCATTACAAACATGATTAAACTTAATTAAAAGACCTAAAGACTAGGCTTGAAACAAGGGAAGATGACCAGCCAAAATAGCATCCAAAGAGCATCACAATCACACGCTCAAAACAGCCACCCTTCAAGCTTTTGTAACTCCCATTTTAATGCCTTGATTCACGCCTCTTTATTCTTCATAACCCCTAAATAATGAGGTGCAATGTTCAGCCAACAAATTCCATAATTCACGCCCAACAAGTGCCATGAATCACTCCTCTTCAATCAGCTTGTAACCGTTGCCTTTAAATATGTATTTGGAGCTTGGAAAACCGTCACTTGCTAGATACTTTCTACAAGGTTAATTACACTAAGTGAAGTGTAACCACTTGTAAAATCTTTCGGACCAAAACCGTGCAAAGGAGTAAGGAATGATTTGGACAGAAACAATTCCTTTGCATTGCTTTGAACTTGGACCTCACCTTGACCACCTGAAACATTACAATCATTAGCACTTTGACCATATTGGTCATCCTCCTCTTCTTCAAAAGGAATTGCCCTCAATTCGTCATCATCAAAGTATGGAGCAAGGTCCCCAACGTTGAATGTGCTTGAGACACCAAATTGGCCCCCAAATCAACCTTGTATGCATTGTCATTGATCTTTTCCACGATTTCAAATGGACCTTCGGCTCTTGGCATAAGTTTGTTCTTTCTTTTGCTAGGAAACCTCTCTTTCCTCATGTAAATCCACACTAAGTCACCAACTTCAAATTGCTTCACGTTTTTCACCCTCTTGTTGGCTTGTTTCTTGTAGACTTCATTTGCTTTCTCAATGTTCTTCCTAACTTCCTTGTGGACTTTTAACATGAACTCGGCTTGTTCCTTAGCTCCACCATGAACGAACTTGTCTTGTGGCAAAGCTATGAGATCAATAGGAACATAAGGATTGACACCATAGACTACTTCAAAAGGAGAGTACTTTGTAGTAGCACTAGGAGTCCGATTGTAAGCAAACTCTGTTGTAGCCAAGCCTAACAACTTGGTTATGGACATTTCGTTGGTTCAAGATGTAGCATCATGTTTTGGTGCTATGCATTCTATCCTTGGGCAGCAAGATATTCAACCCCTTGAATTTCTTGTTGTTCTTATTAACTAGTTTATTCTAGTTCATTTTATGCTTTGAATAAATTGTAAACTTTAGTCTTATTTTAAGTTTGCAAATTAGCTATATTTTTCTTAGTTATTTTTAGCTGATTATAGTTCGAAAATATAATGTCACATTCACACAAAGTACAAGTGCAAGATACATCAAGAAGGCAGCCATTTAAGCTTGTGAACGAAGCATGGAATCCGAAATTCTTTTCAAAGGAATTTCAAGGCTTTAACTTGGGTGTTACAATCAGCTTCAATGAGGAGTTACAAGCCTTCAATTCAGCCTTCAAAGGGCCGTTTATTTCAATCAGCAACTGAGCATTCAAAAGGCGTCCAAGTACACTCTTGTCCACATACATTCAAGCTTAATTCAAGGCTTGAAACAAGGAGGAGTTACACTTCACTTGCAGTTTGAATTGGGCGTGAAAAGGGGAGCTGTTACACCTCCAAGTTGCTGCTTTGCTGGGCGTGAATCAAGGGGGAGTTATACTCTCTTATTTCTGATTTTATTTGGAGGTTACAAACCACCATTTTCTCTTTGATGTATCTAGTTAAATAAGGCTTCTTTTATTAATGTATCTAGACAACAAAAGCTGATTTGTACCTAGCTTAGGCGTGTAACAAGTGAGCTGAAAAGTCACTTAAGTTAGCTTGTACTTAAGGATGCTTGTTTACTATAAATAGCAAGCAAATGTGAATGAAAAAATCAGATTATTCAAACAAAAAAAACTTGTCTTACATTCGTTTCTTGGATTAGAAACAAAAACCTGAAATTCTTGGATTTGGAATTTCGTTTCCTTTGCTTAGTTAGCTAGTTTAGGCTACTAGTTGGCTTGTGATCTTAGGAATCCAAAACGTTTCTTAGTGGTGTGACTTTATCTAAGAAGCCTTTGGTTCTTTAGCCTTATCTATCCCTTGGTTTATCCCTTGTGTATTTCGAGTGTTACTCCAAATATACAACATTTGGCGCTAGAAGGAGGGGGTCTAGCAAACAAATACCCAAACACAATACCCCAAACACATACCCAAACACAAACCATGGCCGACATCCCACCCCCTAATTGGCAAGAATATGTCAATAAGGTTGCACAAGAGAAAGAAGATATGGAGCAACGAATGCAATATTTGCAAGGTCAGTTAAGAGACCTTTCTATTAAGTTGCGCCATCAAAAAGAGGGTTTTACCAATCATAGTGATGAAGAAGTGAGTGAATCTAATTTCAATCACAATGATAGACCTTATCATGAAAGAGAAAGGTCACGGCCTAACAATGACATTAAGGCTGACATTCCGGAGTATGATGGCAAACTCGATGCTGATGAGTTTGTAGAATGGCTTAGAACGGTGGAGAGAGTGTTTGATTACAAGCAAACACCGGAAGAAAAGAAGGTGAAAATTGTAGCCTTGAAGTTGAGAAAATATGCCTCAACTTGGTGGGCTAGCGTGTGTGCCAAAAGGGAAAGGCAAGACAAAGAGAAAGTGAGATCGTGGATCAAGATGAAGAAGTTGCTGAAACAAAAGTTTCTTCCCACATACTATGTGCAAGAAAACTTTTCCAAGTTCCACAACCTCAAACAAGGTACAAAATCAGTAGAAGAATATGCTAGGGAATTTGAAGGATTTGTCATGAAATGTGGAGTAGAGGAAGATGAACCTCAAACATTGGTGCGCTTTTTGGGAGGACTTGACCCAAAAATAGCCAATGTGGCCGAACTACACCCTTACACCACCCTTGAAGAGCTCATTATCTTAGCACATAAGATTGAGCAGCAACAAAAAGCAAGAGGCAAAAGTGAATCATCACGTTTTGCATCTCAAACCTCATTTCCCCAAAAAAAGCAAACATCAAATTTCCCACCTTTCAAACCCACATCCAATCAGCCTACTTCTAAACCACCTTCACAAAACACCCAAAATTCCAACCCAAAACCAGCCCCAAGAAGATGTTTTCGGTGTCAAGGCCTTGGACATTTGGCTAGTGATTGTCCAAATAAAAGGATTGTCACTTTGATTGAGCATGAAGAGGAGGATGAATTAGAAAATGAAGTGGACAGCAACCTTGAGGAGAATGATGAGTATGCGTGTCTTGGACCAGACGAAGGAGAATGCTTGGTGGTTCGACGCACACTAAGCAATATGGTTGGCAAAGAAGGAAGTTTGCAACGTGAGTCAATCTTTCACACTCGTTGCACCATTGGTGGAAAGGTATGTACATTGATTATTGATGGAGGTAGTTGTACCAATGTAGCTTCACAAGTAATGATAGACAAACTGAAACTTAAAACCGTTCCTCACCCTAAACCTTATGTGATTCAATGGCTAAATCATGGTAAAGGGATTCAAGTAACACAACAAGTCTTGTTATCATTTAGCATTGGTAAAACTTATGAAGAAGAATTGTGGTGTGATGTTATACCTATGGATGCATGTCATATTTTACTTGGTAGACCTTGGCTATTTGATAGGCGTGTGATGCATGATGGGTATAAGAACACCTATTCCTTCACTAAGGATGGACGGAAAATACTTCTTACCCCCCTAAACCTCAAAAACGGTCACCCCATATCCACACCCCCTACTTCCCTTACCACTCTCATAAAATCAGAATTGCATGAGTATAAAGCTCACAAACAATTCATTTTAAGCCAACTTGATGCCCCTTCCAAACCGTCACAAGAAGAGCCACACCCACTCCTCACCCCTCTTCTCAAAACCTTTTCCCATGTTTTCCCCGAAGACATTCCCCATGGCTTACCCCCAAAACGTGACATACAACACAAAATTGATCTTGTTCCCGGATCAATGCTCCCAAACAAACCAGCCTATAGAACCACCCCAAAAGAAACCGAAGAGATTAGGAGGCAAGTGGAAGAATTACTATCCAAGGGTCTTATTCGTAAGTCTCTTAGTCCATGTGCTTGTCCTACTTTGATTGTGCCTAAGAAGAATGGAGAATGGAGAATGTGTGTTGATAGTAGGTCAATCAATAAAATCACTATCAAGTACCGGTTTCCTATTCCAAGGTTGAATGATTTACTTGATGATTTGCATGGTTCTAAAGTGTTCTCTAAAATTGATTTGAGAAGTGGCTATCATCAAATTCGAATTTTCGAAGGAGATGAATGGAAAACCGCTTTCAAGACAAAGGAGGGCCTCTATGAATGGCTTGTGATGCCATTTGGTTTGTCTAATGCACCATCTACATTTATGCGCCTTATGAATCAGGTTATGCAACCTTTCATGGGTAAATTTGTTGTAGTTTATTTTGATGATATCTTGGTGTATAGTAGGGAGGAAGAAGAGCATTCTATGCATTTGCAACAGGTTTTTGAAGCCCTTGAACGTGAAAAGTTGTATGGTAACTTAGAGAAGTGTCATTTCTTCACTTCCCAAGTTATTTTTCTTGGCTTTAAAGTTTCATCACAAGGCATTGAAGTTGATGAAAAGAAAGTTGCTGCAATTCGTGAGTGGCCTACACCACAAACCGTCCAACAAGTTCGAAGCTTTCATGGACTTGCTTCTTTCTATAGAAGATTTGTGCGGAACTTTAGCACTCTCATGGCACCTATCACGGAACTAACTAAAAATCAGAAGTTAGTTTGGAATGATAAGGCTCAAAAGGCCTTTGATGAGGTAAAACATCAACTTACTAGTGCACCTATTCTTGCTTTGCCTAACTTTGATGAAGTTTTTGAAGTTGAGTGCGATGCTAGTGGAGTTGGTATTGGTGCTGTTTTGTCACAAGTTGGGCGTCCCCTTGCCTACTTTAGTGAAAAACTCAATGAAGCACAACGGAAGTATAGCACCTATGATAAGGAGTTCTTTGCTCTTGTTCGTGCTTTGGACCATTGGAGACATTACCTCATTTCCAAGGAGTTCATCCTTCATTCGGATCATGAAGCCCTCAAATATCTTCAAAGCCAACAAAAACTCCAACCTCGCCATGCCAAATGGGTGGAGTATTTGCAAGCTTTTCATTTCGTGATCAAGCATAGGAGAGGCGCCATGAACAAAGGAGCTGATGCGCTTTCAAGGAGATATACACTCTTGAATTCTTTCAAAGCAAGGGTGATTAGTGTTGATGATGTAAAAGCAAGTTACCAAAATGATCATGACTTTGGTGATTTGTTTTTAAAATGTTCTAATCATGCTTACAAAGATTATTACATTTTAGATGGCTATTTGTTCAAAGGAAACAGGTTGTGCATTCCAAGATCAAGCCTAAGAGAATCTCTTATCAAAGAGTTTCATGAAGGAGGAATGGCGGGACACTTTGGCATAGAGAAGACTACTCTTCTTGTCCAAGAATACTTTCATTGGCCTAGGTTGGTCCGTGATGTGGAGTTCATTGTGAAAAGATGCGTGATATGTCAAAAGGCCAAGAGTCATAGTCTACCTCAAGGCTATCTTTTGCCCTTACCTATTCCACAAGCACCATGGGAAGATATTAGTCTTGATTTCGTTGTGGGACTTCCTACCACCCAACGAAAGAAAGATTCTATAATGGTTGTTGTGGACCGATTTTCTAAAATGGCCCATTTTATTGCTTGTCATACAACTTATGATGCTACTCATGTTGCTAACTTGTTTTTCAATGAGATTGTTCGTTTACATGGTGTACCTAAATCCATGGTGAGTGATCGTGATCCAAAATTTCTAAGTCATTTTTGGCTTACATTATGGAGGAAGATGGGCACGAAATTGAACTTTAGCACTTCAAGTCATCCTCAAACAGATGGTCAAACCGAAGTGACTAATAGAACTTTGGGATCCTTGCTGCGGTCTTTGGCTACTAAACGTCCCAAGCAATGGGAAGAGATGCTTCCTCATGCGGAGTTTGCTTACAATCGTGTGCCTAGCAAGACAACAGGTTTGAGTCCTTTTGTAGTGGTGTATGGATTCAATCCGTGCACTCCTATTGATCTCACTCCCATTCCCTCACCAAACAAGTTCAGCAATGATGCCGAGGTGCGCGCAAAAGAAATCAAGTCTATGCATGAGCAAGTTCGTTCCAAAATTGAACAAACTAATGCAAAGACTAAGGCATACTATGACAAGAAAAGAAAGGAGGTCCGTTTTCAGCCCGGTGACTTAGTTTGGATTCATCTTCGAAAGGAAAGATTTCCTTCCAAAAGACGGTCCAAGGTTAGTCCTCGTAGTGATGGTCCATTTGCTATTGTTGAAAAGGTGAATGATAATGCTTACAAAGTTGAGTTGCCCGGAGATTATGGTGTTTCTAGCACCTTTAATGTGGCTGATTTATCACCTTACTATGATGAGTTTGAAGAGTTGCCGAGTTTGAGGGCAAACTCTTTTCAAGAAGGGGGGAATGTTGTAGCCAAGCCTAACAACTTGGTTATGGACATTTCGTTGGTTCAAGATGTAGCATCATGTTTTGGTGCTATGCATTCTATCCTTGGGCAGCAAGATATTCAACCCCTTGAATTTCTTGTTGTTCTTATTAACTAGTTTATTCTAGTTCATTTTATGCTTTGAATAAATTGTAAACTTTAGTCTTATTTTAAGTTTGCAAATTAGCTATATTTTTCTTAGTTATTTTTAGCTGATTATAGTTCGAAAATATAATGTCACATTCACACAAAGTACAAGTGCAAGATACATCAAGAAGGCAGCCATTTAAGCTTGTGAACGAAGCATGGAATCCGAAATTCTTTTCAAAGGAATTTCAAGGCTTTAACTTGGGTGTTACAATCAGCTTCAATGAGGAGTTACAAGCCTTCAATTCAGCCTTCAAAGGGCCGTTTATTTCAATCAGCAACTGAGCATTCAAAAGGCGTCCAAGTACACTCTTGTCCACATACATTCAAGCTTAATTCAAGGCTTGAAACAAGGAGGAGTTACACTTCACTTGCTGTTTGAATTGGGCGTGAAAAGGGGAGCTGTTACACCTCCAAGTTGCTGCTTTGCTGGGCGTGAATCAAGGGGGAGTTATACTCTCTTATTTCTGATTTTATTTGGAGGTTACAAACCACCATTTTCTCTTTGATGTATCTAGTTAAATAAGGCTTCTTTTATTAATGTATCTAGACAACAAAAGCTGATTTGTACCTAGCTTAGGCGTGTAACAAGTGAGCTGAAAAGTCACTTAAGTTAGCTTGTACTTAAGGATGCTTGTTTACTATAAATAGCAAGCAAATGTGAATGAAAAAATCAGATTATTCAAACAAAAAAAACTTGTCTTACATTCGTTTCTTGGATTAGAAACAAAAACCTGAAATTCTTGGATTTGGAATTTCGTTTCCTTTGCTTAGTTAGCTAGTTTAGGCTACTAGTTGGCTTGTGATCTTAGGAATCCAAAACGTTTCTTAGTGGTGTGACTTTATCTAAGAAGCCTTTGGTTCTTTAGCCTTATCTATCCCTTGGTTTATCCCTTGTGTATTTCGAGTGTTACTCCAAATATACAACAAACTCGGCATGAGCTAGCTTGACATCCCAATCCTTAGCACTCTTACTAACCAAGGTCCTAAGCAACGAACCCAGAATTCTATTCACCACTTCAGTTTGCCCATCGGTTTGTGGATGGTGTGAAGTAGAAAACAGCAGCTTTGTTCCCATTAGACGCCATATTGATTTCCAAAAATGACTAAGAAATTTTGTATCACGATCGGACACAATGGTGCGTGGCACCCCATGAAAACGAACCACTTCTTCAAAGTATAACTTAGCCACTTTCATAGCATCTTCGGTCTTGTGACAAGGAATGAAATGAGCCATTTTCGAAAACCGATCAACAACCACCATGATTGAGTCTTTACCCCTTTGAGTTCTAGGTAAAGCCACAATGAAATCCATGCTCACATCCTCCCAAGGTCTTTCCGGAACTGGCAAAGGCTTGTAGAGACCTTTGTGAAACACCATCTTGGCCCTTTGACAAGTAGAACAACGACTAACCACATGATGAACCGTGGCTAACATTTTCGGCCAATAAAAGTGAGCTTGAAGAAGCTCCATTGTTTTTTGAATTCCCACATGACCAGCTAGACCTCCTCCATGAGCCTCATGAATCAACAAGCTTCTAATTGGACACTTAGGAATGCATAACCGATTTCCCTTAAAAAGAAAGCCATCATGTAAGGAAAATAAGTCATATACTCCATGGACACATTTCTGTATTATTCCATTGAAATCTCCATCCTCCTTGTAATATGCTTTGATCAAATCAAACCCAAGAACCTTTGCTTCGACAACTCCAAGCAAATTATGCCTCCTAGATAAGGCATCCGCAACAACATTAGCCTTTCCACTTTTGTATTTAGAGGAAAAGTTAAATGTTTGCAAGAATTCAACCCATTTAGCATGTCTCGAATTCAACTTCTTTTGGCCATGGATGAACCTTAAAGATTCATGGTCCGAATGCAATATGAACGGTTGTGGTCTCAAGTAATGTGACCAATGATCTAGAGCTCGTACCATAGCATAGAACTCTTTATCATAGGTGGAATAGTTCAACTTGCCTTGACTCAACTTTTCACTGAAATAAGCAATTGGACGGCCTTCTTGAATCAAAACTGCTCCAATCCCCTTCCCACTTGCGTCACACTCAACTTCAAATGGCTTGGAAAAATCAGGGAGTGCAAGAATAGGAGTGTTGCACATTTTCTCCTTGACTTCTTCAAAGGCCTTTTGAGCTTGTGTAGTCCATTCAAACGTCCCCTTCTTAGTACACTCAGTTATAGGAGCCATGAGTGTGCTAAAATTCTTGATAAATCTTCTATAGAAAGAAGCTAGGCCATGGAAAGAACGGACCTCCGTGAGTGTTTTCGGACTAGGACATGATTGAATTGCTTCAACCTTGCAAGGATCCACCTTCACGCCATCACCTGAAACTATGTAACCAAGAAAAGTGACCTCATATAACATAAAATCACATTTTTCAAGTTTTCCATACAATTTTTGCGTTCTTAAAACAGAAAAAACTTGAAACAAATGATCTAAATGTTCATCCTCATTTTTAGAGTAAATAAGGATATCATCAAGGTACACCACCACGAACTTGCCAAGAAATGGCCTCAACACCTCGTTCATTAATCTCATGAACGTGCTAGGTGCATTGGTCAATCCAAATGGCATCACGAGCCATTCATACAACCCATGCTTTGTCTTGAACGCAGTCTTCCATTCATCACCTTCCCTCATACGAATTTGATGGTAACCACTTCTCAAATCAACTTTTGAGAATACATTTGAACCACTCAATTCGTCCAACATATCATCCAGTCTTGGAATTGGGAACCTGTACTTGATAGTAATATTGTTAACAGCTCTACTATCAATGCACATACGCCAAGTACCATCCTTTTTAGGGACCAACAAAGCAGGAACCGCACATGGACTCATAGATTCACGCACATAGCCCATACCCATCAATTCTTCAATTTGTCTTTGCAACTCCTTAGTTTCTAAAGGGTTACATCTATAGGCAGGTTTATTTGGTAGAGGTGCGCCTGGAATGAGATCAATTTGATGCTCAATTCCTCTCAAGGGTGGTAATCCCTTAGGTAACTCATCAGGAAAAACATCCTCAAACTCTTTAATCAGTTTTGCAAGTTTAGGATTTTGACTAACAAATTTTTCATGGATTTCTTTAGAGTACAACATGAATATCTCTTCCTCACCCTCAAACTCCCTCTCAAACTCTTTACAAGATAATAAAGAAATTTGTGGCTTTTGTGGTGGTGAAAACCGTGGGGGTGGTAAAGGGTGCAATTTCTTTTGTTTCCCTTGGTGAGTGATAGTGTAGGTGTTATGGTACCCATCATGGATAGATTTTTTATCAGATTGCCACGGTCTCCCAAGAAGAATATGACAAGCATCCATTAAAACAACATCACACAATTGACTATCATGATATGAACCAATCGAAAAATTCACCATACATTGCTTTCTAACCCCAGTGCTAGCATTAGAATCTAACCAACTCAATTTGTAAGGATGTGGATGATTTGTGGTGGTAAGACCTAGTTTAGATACTAAAGTTTTCGACACAGTATTAGCCTCACTGCCCCCATCAATAATTAAATCACATACCTCGTCACCAACTTTACATTTGGTGATGAAAATGTGTTGTCTTTGTGGCGCCAAAGGTTCCTCCACACGAGCTTGCAAAGCTCTCCTAACCACCAAGTTTGTTTTGTCCTCCATTTCAGGATAGCATTGGTCCTCCTCCTCATCCTTTTCATACGGGGTCACCTCCTTCTCTTCTTCAGACTCAAATTCCTCCCAATTGATGCTTTGGGTGGCTATGAGTTTAACCTCTTGCATGGTTAAGGCTCTTGAATTAGGACAATCTTTTTTATAATGTCCTCTACCTCCACACTTGTAACATACAATGTCACTAAGTTTGAAGTCTTTCGTGTTCCTCTTTGGTGGCTCATTAGGCTTGCTAAAAGAAGAACCCTCCTTTGAGTTGAAGGGTGGTTTGCGTACCACTGGAGTAGTAGTAGGCGTTTTCTTCCTTTTCCTTTTAGCATCAAACTTTGTCACAAGTTTGCAAGCTTCCACAAACGTGAGGTTAGTGTAACCGTCAAGTTTGTCTTGTAACTCTTGTTCCAACCCAGCTACAAAACGTCCCAACTTCAGCTCTTCATTTTCAGTCACCTCACATACAATGGCAAGCCTATCAAATTCTTTGATATAGTCTTCCACCGAATCACCATTTTGTTGGAGAGTACTCCATTTCACATACTGATTTTGTTTGTAATTGTGAGGAATGAAACGATCTCTCATTCTTTTCTTCAGCTTTTCCCAAGTGGAAATGTGAGCCTTACCCCTAAGGGTACGCCCCCTTTGTTCTCCTTGCAACCAACTATCACCATAGCCCTTCAACTTGACTTTGGCAATCTTAAAACGTTGAACATCCTCATGAATGTCCTTGTACTCAAAGTACCTTTCCAAGGATTTCTCCCATTCCAAGTACTTCTCTGGATCAAGTGTCCCATCAAAGGCAGGAACGTCCACTTTGAGACTCCTATCCTCCCTCCTAGGTGGAGGGTCTTCACCTTGATCTCTCCTATCTTGCTCGTTCATGAGCCTTGCCATCAAGGCAGCAAGGTTCCCTTGTAGATTGGCATTGGTTTCGGCCAACCTTTCCTGACTAGCAATGGATCGATTAAGAGCTTCCAAAGCTGTCCTCAAATCTTGATTTTCTCCCATGGTATGTAGGTATTCGACCCCTTTGGAAAATTTAAGAAAATTTCCCCCTACCTGACGCGCCAAATGATGTGTAAACAAGATGAGAAACCTTGTTACAAAAATGATAAGTTAAAAGATTCAAAGGATTTTAAGGTTCAATTATCAAGTGATCAGTTTAGTTAGGGGAACTCTCACCCTAAGCTAAGGATATAGCAAAGAGGAACTCTCACTCGTTTGCTTGGGATAGTTTAGATGAGGGAACTCTCACCAAATCATAAACTATAAGTCCTAATCTTGGGAACTCTCACCAAAACTAACACTCTTCAAATTCGGATACTCAAATTTGGAAAACAAAGTGAACTAAACTCAAGTCACTTCAATTAACAAAACACACGTTTTAGGCAAATAATCTTGGATGATTTTTCATTCATTCAAAGTATGCTATTTATAGCATCAATACAACCTTTTCACTTGCCTACTTTAATTAACAAAATGAAATAGACAAAAGGAAATTAACTAAGGGAATGAGTGGAGAATACACGTCCCACTTAACCCCATTACAAACATGATTAAACTTAATTAAAAGACCTAAAGACTAGGCTTGAAACAAGGGAAGATGACCAGCCAAAATAGCATCCAAAGAGCATCACAATCACACGCTCAAAACAGCCACCCTTCAAGCTTTTGTAACTCCCATTTTAATGCCTTGATTCACGCCTCTTTATTCTTCATAACCCCTAAATAATGAGGTGCAATGTTCAGCCAACAAATTCCATAATTCACGCCCAACAAGTGCCATGAATCACTCCTCTTCAATCAGCTTGTAACCGTTGCCTTTAAATATGTATTTGGAGCTTGGAAAACCGTCACTTGCTAGATACTTTCTACAAGGTTAATTACACTAAGTGAAGTGTAACCACTTGTAAAATCTTTCGGACCAAAACCGTGCAAAGGAGTAAGGAATGATTTGGACAGAAACAATTCCTTTGCATTGCTTTGAACTTGGACCTCACCTTGACCACCTGAAACATTACAATCATTAGCACTTTGACCATATTGGTCAGAAAGTCTAGGTAATTCAAACAAAGCTTTTTGAATCAAATGACTGTCAAATGCGTTTAACGATGCTAATTGAATCAAATGAGAGTCAAACACATTCAAACAAAGCTTTTTGAATCAAATGAAAGTCATATGCATTCAACAAAGCTAATTGAATCAAATGAAAGTCAATGGCATTCTAACAAACCTAATTAAATCAAACGAAAGTCAATGGCATTCTAACAAAACCTAATTGAATCAAATGAAAGTCAACCACATTCAAACAAAGCTAATTGAATCAAATGAAAGTTAACCACATTCAAACAAAGCATATTAAATCAAGTGAAAATCAAACAAATTCAAACAAAGCTTTTTGAATCAAAAGAAAGTCAAATGATTTCAAAAAAGCTAATTGAATCAAGTGAAAGTCAAACAAATTCAAACATAGCTTTTTGAATCAAATGATTGTCAAATGCATTCAACGATACTAATTGAATCATATGAAAGTCAAACACATTCAAACAAATCTTTTTGAATCAAATGAAAGTCAAATGCATTCAACAGATCAAATTGAATCAATTAAAAGTCAACCACATTCAAACAAAGCTAATTAAATCCAGTGGAAGGCAAACACATTCAAACAAAGCTATTTGAATCAAATGAAAGTCAAACACATTCAAACAATGCTATCTAAATCAAATGAAAGTCAAATGCATTCAAAAAAGATAATTAAATAAAACGAAAGTCAAACACATTCAGACAAAGCTAATTGCATCAAATGAAAGTCAAAAACATTCAAACAAAGCTAATTAAATCATATGAAAGTCAAATGCTTTGAAAAAAGCTAATTGAATCAAGTAAAAGTCCAAAGAATTCCAACAAAGCTTTTTGAATCAAATGATTGTCAAATGCATTCAACGAGGCTAATTGAATCATATGACAGTCAAACAAAACTTTTTGAATCAAATGAAAGTCAAATGCATTCAACAAAGCAAATTCACTCAATTGAAAGTTAACCACATTCAAGCAAAGCTAATTGAATCAAATGAAAGTCAAACACATTTAAACAAAGCTAATTGCATCAAATGAAAGTCAAAAACATTCAAACAAAGCTAATTATAAATCATATGAAAGTCAAATGCTTTGAAAAAAGCTAATTGAATCAAGTAAAAGTCCAAAGAATTCAAACAAAGCTTTTTGAATCAAATGATTGTCAAATGCATTGAACGAGGCTAATTGAATCATATGACAGTCAAACAAAACTTTTTTGAATCAAATGAAAGTCAAATGCATTCAACAAAGCAAATTGACTCAATTGAAAGTTAACCACATTCAAGCAAAGCTAATTGAATCAAATGAAAGTCAAACACATTTAAACAAAGCTATTTGAACCAAATGAAAGTCAAACACATTCAAGAAATGCTATTTGAATCAGATGAAAGTCAAACGCATTCAAAAAAGGTATTTAAATCAAGTGAAAGTCAAAATCGTTCAAACAAAGCTATTTGAATCAAATTAAAGTCAAACACATTCAAACAAAGCTTTTTGAATTAAATGAAAGTCAAATGCATTAAACAAAGCCAATTGATTCAAATGAAAGTCAATCACATTCAAACAAAGCTAATTTAATCAAATAAAAATCAAACACATTCAAACAAAGCTTTTTCAATCAAATGAAATTCAAAATAGCGATTTGAATCAAGTGAAAGTGAAACAAAGCTTTTTGAATCAAATGATTGTCAAATCCATTCAACGATGCTAATTGAATCATATGAAAGTCAAGCACATTCAAACAAATCTTTTTGAATCAACTGAAAGTCAAATGCAATTAAAAAAAAAGTAATTAAATCAAGTGAAAGTCAAACACATTTAAACAAAGCTTTTTAAATCAAATGAAAGTTAAATCCATTCAAAAAAGCTAATTGAATCAAGTGAAAGTCTAGGTAATTCAAACAAAGCTTTTTGAATCAAATGACTGTCAAATGCGTTTAACAATGCTAATTGAATCAAATGAGAGTCAAACACATTCAAACAAATCTTTTTGAATCAAATGAAAGTCATATGCATTCAACAAAGCTAATTGAATCAAATGAAAGTCAATGGCATTCTAACAAACCTAATTCAATCAAACGAAAGTCAATGGCATTCCAACAAACCTAATTGAATCAAATGAAAGTCAACCACATTCAAACAAAGCTAATTGAATCAAATGAAAGTTAACCACATTCAAACAAAGCATATTAAATCAAGTGAAAATCAAACACATTCAAACAAAGCTTTTTGAATCAAAAGAAAGTCAAATGATTTCAAAAAAGCTAATTGAATCAAGTGAAAGTCAAACAAATTCAAACATAGCTTTTTGAATCAAATGATTGTCAAATGCATTCAACGATACTAATTGAATCATATGAAAGTCAAACACATTCAAACAAATCTTTTTGAATCAAATGAAAGTCAAATGCATTCAACAGATCAAATTGAATCAATTAAAAGTCAACCACATTCAAACAAAGCTAATTAAATCCAGTGGAAGGCAAACACATTCAAACAAAGCTATTTGAATCAAATGAAAGTCAAACACATTCAAAACAATGCTATCTGAATCAAATGAAAGTCAAATGCATTCAAAAAAGATAATTAAATCAAACGAAAGTCAAACACATTCAGTCAAAGCTAATTGCATCAAATAAAAGTAAAAAACATTCAAACTAAGCTAATTAAGTCATATGAAAGTCAAATGCTTTGAAAAAAGCTAATTGAATCAAGTAAAAGTCCAAAGAATTTAAAACAAAGATTTTTGAATCAAATGATTGTCAAATGCATTCAACGAGGCTAATTGAATCATATGACAGTCAAACAAAACTTTTTGAATCAATGAAAGTCAAATGCATTCAACAAAGCAAATTGACTCAATGAAAGTTAACCACATTCAAGCAAAGCTAATTGAATCAAATGATAGCAAATGAAAGTCAAATGCATTCCAGAAAGAAAGAATGAAAGTCAAACACATTCAAGAAATGCTATTTGAATCAATGAAAGTCAAACGCATTCAAAAAAGGTATTTAAATCAAGTGAAAGTCAAATCATTCAAACAAAGCTATTGAATCAAATTAAAGTCAAACATTCAAACAAAGCTTTTTGAATTAAATGAAAGTCAAATGCATTAAACAAAGCTAATTGATTCAAATGAAAGTCAATCACATTCAAACAAAGCTAATTTAATCAAATAAAAATCAAACACATTCAAACAAAGCTTTTTCAATCAAATGAAATTCAAATGCATTCAAAATAGCGATTTGAATCAAGTGAAAGTGAAACAAAGCTTTTTGAATCAAATGATTGTCAAATCCATTCAACGATGCTAATTGAATCATATGAAAGTCAAGCACATTCAAACAAATCTTTTTGAATCAACTGAAAGTCAAATGCAATTAAAAAAAAAGTAATTAAATCAAGTGAAAGTCAAACACATTTAAACAAAGCTTTTTAAATCAAATGAAAGTTAAATCCATTCAAAAAAGCTAATTGAATCAAGTGAAAGTCTAGGTAATTCAAACAAAGCTTTTTGAATCAAATGACTGTCAAATGCGTTTAACGATGCTAATTGAATCAAATGAGAGTCAAACACATTCAAACAAAGCTTTTTGAATCAAATGAAAGTCATATGCATTCAACAAAGCTAATTGAATCAAATGAAAGTCAATGGCATTCTAACAAACCTAATTAAATCAAACGAAAGTCAATGGCATTCTAACAAACCTAATTGAATCAAATGAAAGTCAACCACATTTCAAACAAAGCTAATTGAATCAAATGAAAGTTAACCACATTCAAACAAAGCATATTAAATCAAGTGAAAATCAAACACATTCAAACAAAGCTTTTTGAATCAAAAGAAAGTCAAATGATTTCAAAAAAGCTAATTGAATCAAGTGAAAGTCAAACAAATTCAAACATAGCTTTTTGAATCAAATGATTGTCAAATGCATTCAACGATACTAATTGAATCATATGAAAGTCAAACACATTCAAACAAATCTTTTTGAATCAAATGAAAGTCAAATGAATTTCAACAGATCAAATTGAATCAATTAAAAGTCAACCACATTCAAAAACAAAGCTAATTAAATCCAGTGGAAGGCAAACACATTCAAACAAAGCTATTTGAATCAAATGAAAGTCAAACACATTCAAACAATGCTATCTGAATCAAATGAAAGTCAAATGCATTCAAAAAAGATAATTAAATCAAACGAAAGTCAAACACATTCAGTCAAAGCTAATTGCATCAAATAAAAGTAAAAACATTCAAACTAAGCTAATTAAGTCATATGAAAGTCAAATGCTTTGAAAAAAGCTAATTGAATCAAGTAAAAGTCCAAAGAATTCAAACAAAGCTTTTTGAATCAAATGATTGTCAAATGCATTCAACGAGGCTAATTGAATCATATGACAGTCAAACAAAACTTTTTGAATCAAATGAAAGTCAATGCATTCAACAAAGCAAATTGACTCAATTGAAAGTTAACCACATTCAAGCAAAGCTAATTGAATCAAATGATAGTCAAACACATT
>NW_018743820.1:0-16629 GCF_001683475.1 Chenopodium quinoa | reverse complement strand
CCGAGAAGCTTTTACTGTTCTTATTCCACTTCGAAAAGATACTAACTTAATCTTCGGAGGCGGAACTCCCACCCCCATCCGGAGTCTCCGTTACTTGTGCAGGTACAGGCGCAAGAAGGAAGTCAGCTAGGTGCAGGTACAGGCGTAAGAAGGAAGTCTGCTAGGAAATTGTAACTCTCCCGAAGGACACATAGAAAACCCCCAAACACAAACAAAGCTAATTGAATCAAATGAAAGTCAAACACATTCAAACAAAGCTTTTTGGATCAAATTTAAGTTAAACACATTCAAACAAAGCTAATTAAATCAAATGAAAGTCAAACACATTCAAACAAGCTTTATGACTAAAATGCAAGCCAAATGCATTCAAATATGCTAATTGAATTAAATGAAAGTCAAACACATTCAAACAAAGCTTTTTAAAGCAAATGAAAGTCAAATGCATTCAAACAAAGCTAATTGAATCAAATGAAGGTCAAACACAATCAAACAAAGCTAATTGAATAAAATGAAAGCCAAATGCATTCAACAATGCTAATTGAATCAAATGAAAGTAAAACACATTGAAACAAAGCTAATTAAATCAAATGAAAGTCAAACACATTGAAACAAAGCTTTTTTAATAAAATGAAAGTCAAATGCATTCAACAAAGCTAAATGAATCAAGTGAAATTCAAATGCATTCTACAAAGCTAATTGAATCAAATCAACGTTAAACACATTCAAACATAGCTAATTTAATCCAATGAAAGCCAAACACAATCAAATAAATCTTTTTGAATCAAGTTAAAGTCTAATGCATTCAACAAAGCTAATTGAATCAAATGAAAGTCAAACCCATTTAAACAAAGCTTTTGGAATAATATGAATGTCAAATGCCTTCTACAAAGCTAATTGAATCCAATGAAAGTCTAATGCATTCAATAAAGCTAATTGAACCAAATGAAAGTCAAACACATTCAAACAAAGCTAATTGAATCAAATGAAAGTCACACACATTCAAACAAAGCTTTTTGGATCAAATTTAAGTTAAACACATTCAAACAAAGCTAATTAAATCAAATGAAAGTCAAACACATTCAAACAAACTTGATGACAAAAATGCAAGCCAAATGCATTCAATTATGCTAATTAAATCAAATGAAAGTCAAACACATTCAAACAAAGCTTTTTAAATAAAATGAAAGTCAAATGCATTCAAACAAAGCTAATTGAATCAAATGAAAGTCAAACACAATCAAACAAAGCTAATTGAATAAAATGAAAGCCAAATGCATTCAACAATGCTAATTGAATCAAATGAAAGTAAAACACATTCAAACAAAGCTAATTGAATCAAATGAAAGTCAAACACATTCAAACAAGCTTTATGACTCAAATGCAAGCCAAATGCATTCAATTATGCTAATTGAATCAAATGAAAGTCAAACACATTTAAACAAAGCTAATTAAATTAAATGGAAGTCAAACTCATTCAAACAAAGCTTTTTGAGTTATATTGAAGTCTAATACATTCAACAAAGCTAATTGAATCAAATGAGGGTCAAATGCATTCTATAAGGCTAATTGAATCAAATGAAAATCAAACACATCAAAACAAAGCTAATTGAATCAAATGAAAGTCAAACACATTCAAACAAACCTAATTGAATCAAATGAAAGTCAAACACATTAAAACAAAGTTTCTGAGTCAAATTAAAGTTAAATGCATTCAACAACGCTAATTGAATCAAACGAAAGTCAAATGCATTCTACAAAGCTAATAGAATCAAATGAAAGTTAAACACATTCTAACAAAGCTAATTGAATCCAATTTTAAGTCAAACACATTCAAATAAAGCTTTTTAATCAAATTACAGTCTAATGCATTCAAAAAAGGTAATTGAATCAAATTAAACTCAAACACATTCAAACAAGACTTATGAATCAAATTTAAGTCAAACACAATCAAACAGAGCTAATTAAATCAAATTAAAGTCAAACCGATTCAAACAAAGCTTTTTGAATAAAATTAATGTCAAATACATTCTACAAAGCTAATTAAATCAATTAAAAGTGAAACACATTCAAACAAAGCTAATTGGATCAAATGAAAGTCAAACACATTCAAACAAAGTTAATTGAATCAAATGAAAGTCAAATGCATTCTACAAAGCTAATTAAATCAAATGAAAGTCAAACACATTCAAACAAAGCTTTTTGAATCAAATTAAAGTCAAATGCATTCAACAAAGCTAATTGAATAAAATGAAAGTCAAATGCATTCTACAAAGCTAATTGAATCAACTGAAAGTCAAACACACATTCAAACAAAGCTAATTGAATCAAATGAAAGTCAAACACATTCAAACAAAGCTTTTTGGATCAAATTTAAGTTAAACACATTCAAACAAAGCTAATTAAATCAAATGAAAGTCAAACACATTCAAACAAGCTTTATGACTAAAATGCAAGCCAAATGCATTCAAATATGCTAATTGAATCAAATGAAAGTCAAACACATTCAAACAAAGCTTTTTAAATAAAATGAAAGTCAAATGCATTCAAACAAAGCTAATTGAATCAAATGAAAGTCAAACACAATCAAACAAAGCTAATTGAATAAAATGAAAGCCAAATGCATTCAACAATGCTAATTGAATCAAATGAAAGTAAAACACATTTAAACAAAGCTAATTGAATCAAATGAAAGTCAAACACATTCAAACAAGCTTTATGACTCAAATGCAAGCCAAATGCATTCAATTATGCTAATTGAATCAAATGAAAGTCAAACACATTCAAACAAAGCTAATTAAATTAAATGGAAGTCAAACTCATTCAAACAAAGCTTTTTGAGTTATATTGAAGTCTAATACATTCAACAAAGCTAATTGAATCAAATGAGGGTCAAATGAATTCTACAAAGCTAATTGAATCAAATCAAAATCAAACACATCAAAACAAAGCTAATTGAATCAAATGAAAGTCAAACACATTCAAACAAACCTAGTTGAATAAAATGAAAGTCAAACACATTAAAACAAAGTTTCTGAGTTAAATTAAAGTCAAATGCATTCAACAACGCTAATTGAATCAAACGAAAGTCAAATGCATTCTACAAAGCTAATAGAATCAAATGAAAGTTAAACACATTCTAACAAAGCTAATTGAATCCAATGAAAGTCAAACACATTCAAATAAAGCTTTTTTAATCAAATTAAAGTCTAATGCATTCAAAAAAGGTAATTGAATCAAATTAAAGTCAAACACATTCAAACAAGACTTATGAATCAAATTTAAGTCAAACACAATCAACAGAGCTAATTAAATCAAATTAAAGTCAAACCCATTCAAACAAAGCTTTTTGAATAAAATTAATGTCAAATACATTCTACAAAGCTAATTAAATCAATTAAAATGGAAACACATTCAAACAAAGCTAATTAAATCAAATGAAAGTCAAACACATTCAAACAAAGCTTTTTTGAATCAAATTAAAGTCAAATGCATTCAACAAAGCTAATTGAATAAAATGAAAGTCAAATGCATTCTACAAAGCTAATTGAATAAAATGAAAGTCAAATGCATAACAAAGCTAATTGAATCAAATGAAAGTCAAACACATTCAAACAAAGCTAATTGAATCAAATGAAAGTCAAACACATTCAAACAAAGCTTTTTGGATCAAATTTAAGTTACACACATTCAAACAAAGCTAATTAAATCAAATGAAAGTCAAACACATTCAAACAAGCTTTATGACTAAAATGCAAGCCAAATGCATTGAATCAAATGAAAGTCTAATGCATTCAATAAAGCTAATTGAACCAAATGAAATTCAAACACATTCAAACAAAGCTTTTTGGATCAAATTTAAGTTAAACACATTCAAACAAAGCTAATTAAATCAAATGAAAGTCAAACACATTCAAACAAGCTTTATGACTAAAATGCAAGCCAAATGCATTCAAATATGCTAATTGAATTAAATGAAAGTCAAACACATTCAAACAAAGCTTTTTAAAGCAAATGAAAGTCAAATGCATTCAAACAAAGCTAATTGAATCAAATGAAGGTCAAACACAATCAAACAAAGCTAATTGAATAAAATGAAACCCAAATGCATTCAACAATGCTAATTGAATCAAATGAAAGTAAAACACATTGAAACAAAGCTAATTAAATCAAATGAAAGTCAAACACATTGAAACAAAGCTTTTTTACTAAAATGAAAGTCAAATGCATTCAACAAAGCTAAATGAATCAAGTGAAATTCAAATGCATTCTACAAAGCTAATTGAATCAAATCAACGTTAAACACATTCAAACATAGCTAATTTAATCTAATGAAAGCCAAACACAATCAAATAAATCTTTTTGAATCAAGTTAAAGTCTAATGCATTCAACAAAGCTAATTGAATCAAATGAAAGTCAAACCCATTTAAACAAAGCTTTTGGAATAATATGAATGTCAAATGCCTTCTACAAAGCTAATTGAATCCAATGAAAGTCTAATGCATTCAATAAAGCTAATTGAACCAAATGAAAGTCAAACACATTCAAACAAAGCTAATTGAATCAAATGAAAGTCAAACACATTCAAACAAAGCTTTTTGGATCAAATTTAAGTTAAACACATTCAAACAAAGCTAATTAAATCAAATGAAAGTCAAACACATTCAAACATACTTTATGACAAATATGCAAGCCAAATGCATTCAATTATGCTAATTGAATCAAATGAAAGTCAAACACATTCAAACAAAGCTTTTTAAATAAAATGAAAGTCAAATGCATTCAAACAAAGCTAATTAAATCAAATGAAAGTCAAACACAATCAAACAAAGCTAATTGAATAAAATGAAAGCCAAATGCATTCAACAATGCTAATTGAATCAAATGAAAGTAAAACACATTCAAACAAAGCTAATTGAATCAAATGAAAGTCAAACACATTCAAACAAGCTTTATGACTCAAATGCAAGCCAAATGCATTCAATTATGCTAATTGAATCAAATGAAAGTCAAACACATTCAAACAAAGCTAATTAAATTAAATGGAAGTCAAACTCATTCAAACAAAGCTTTTTTGAGTTATATTGAAGTCTAATACATTCAACAAAGCTAATTGAATCAAATGAGGGTCAAATGCATTCTACAAGGCTAATTGAATCGAATGAAAATCAAACACATCAAAACAAAGCTAATTGAATCAAATGAAAGTCAAACACATTCAAACAAACCTAATTGAATCAAATGAAAGTCAAACACATTAAAACAAAGTTTCTGAGTCCAATTAAAGTCAAATGCATTCAACAACGCTAATTGAATCAAACGAAAGTCAAATGCATTCTACAAAGCTAATAGAATCAAATGAAAGTTAAACACATTCTAACAAAGCTAATTGAATCCAATTTTAAGTCAAACACATTCAAATAAAGCTTTTTAAATCAAATTAATGTCTAATGCATTCAAAAAAAGGTAATTGAATCAAATTAAACTTAAACACATTCAAACAAGACTTATGAATCAAATTTAAGTCAAACACAATCAAACAGAGCTAATTAAATCAAATTAAAGTCAAACCGATTTAAACAAAGCTTTTTGAATAAAATTAATGTCAAATACATTCTACAAAGCTAATTAAATCAATTAAAAGTGAAACACTTTCAAACAAAGCTAATTGGATCAAATGAAAGTCAAACACATTCAAACAAAGTTAATTGAATCAAATGAAAGTCAAATGCATTCTACAAAGCTAATTAAATCAAATGAAAGTCAAACACATTCAAACAAAGCTTTTTGAATCAAATTAAAGTCAAATGCATTCAACAAAGCTAATTGAATAAAATGAAAGTCAAATGCATTCTACAAAGCTAATTGAATCAACTGAAAGTCAAACACACATTCAAACAAAGCTATTGAATCAAATGAAAGTCAAACACATTCAAACAAAGCTTTTTGGATCAAATTTAAGTTAAACACATTCAAACAAAGCTAATTAAATCAAATGAAAGTCAAACACATTCAAACAAGCTTTATGACTAAAATGCAAGCCAAATGCATTCAAATATGCTAATTGAATCAAATGAAAGTCAAACACATTCAAACAAAGCTTTTTAAATAAAATGAAAGTCAAATGCATTCAAACAAAGCTAATTGAATCAAAAGAAAGTCAAACACAATCAAACAAAGCTAATTGAATAAAATGAAAGCCAAATGCATTCAACAATGCTAATTGAATCAAATGAAAGTAAAACACATTTAAACAAAGCTAATTGAATCAAAATGAAAGTCAAACACATTCAAACAAGCTTTATGACTCAAATGCAAGCCAAATGCATTCAATTATGCTAATTGAATCAAATGAAAGTCAAACACATTCAAACAAAGCTAATTAAATTAAATGGAAGTCAAACTCATTCAAACAAAGCTTTTTGAGTTATATTGAAGTCTAATACATTCAACAAAGCTAATTGAATCAAATGAGGGTCAAATGAATTCTACAAAGCTAATTTAATCAAATCAAAATCAAACACATCAAAACAAAGCTAATTGAATCAAATGAAAGTCAAACACATTCAAACAAACCTAATTGAATCAAATGAAAGTCAAACACATTAAAACAAAGTTTCTGAGTCAAATTAAAGTCAAATGCATTCAACAACGCTAATTGAATCAAACGAAAGTCAAATGCATTCTACAAAGCTAATAGAATCAAATGAAAGTTAAACACATTCTAACAAAGCTAATTGAATCCAATTTTAAGTCAAACACATTCAAATATAGCTTTTTAAATCAAATTAAAGTCTAATGCATTCAAAAAAGGTAATTGAATCAAATTAAAGTCAAACACATTCAAACAAGACTTATGAATCAAATTTAAGTCAAACACAATCAAACAGAGCTAATTAAATCAAATTAAAGTCAAACCCATTCAAACAAAGCTTTTTGAATAAAATTAATGTCAAATGCATTCTACAAAGCTAATTAAAACAATTAAAAGTGAAACACATTCAAACAAAGCTAATTGGATCAAATGAAAGTCAAACACATTCAAACAAAGTTAATTGAATCAAATGAAAGTCAAATGCATTCAACAAAGCTAATTGAATAAAATGAAAGTCAAATGCATTCTACAAAGCTAATTGAATAAAATGAAAGTCAAATGCATAACAAAGCTAATTGAATCAAATGAAAGTCAAACACATTCAAACAAAGCTAATTGAATCAAATGAAAGTCAAACACATTCAAACAAAGCTTTTTGGATCAAATTTAAGTTACACACATTCAAACAAAGCTAATTAAATCAAATGAAAGTCAAACACATTCAAACAAGCTTTATGACTAAAATGCAAGCCAAATGCATTGAATCAAATGAAAGTCTAATGCATTCAATAAAGCTAATTGAATCAAATGAAAGTCAAACACATTCAAACAAAGCTTTTTGGATCAAATTTAAGTTAAACACATTCAAACAAAGCTAATTAAATCAAATGAAAGTCAAACACATTCAAACAAGCTTTATGACTAAAATGCAAGCCAAATGCATTCAAATATGCTAATTGAATTAAATGAAAGTCAAACACATTCAAACAAAGCTTTTTAAAGCAAATGAAAGTCAAATGCATTCAAACAAAGCTAATTGAATCAAATGAAGGTCAAACACAATCAAACAAAGCTAATTGAATAAAATGAAACCCAAATGCATTCAACAATGCTAATTGAATCAAATGAAAGTAAAACACATTGAAACAAAGCTAATTAAATCAAATGAAAGTCAAACACATTGAAACAAAGCTTTTTTAATAAAATGAAAGTCAAATGCATTCAACAAAGCTAAATGAATCAAGTGAAATTCAAATGCATTCTACAAAGCTAATTGAATCAAATCAACGTTAAACACATTCAAACATAGCTAATTTAATCTAATGAAAGCCAAACACAATCAAATAAATCTTTTTGAATCAAGTTAAAGTCTAATGCATTCAACAAAGCTAATTGAATCAAATGAAAGTCAAACCCATTTAAACAAAGCTTTTGGAATAATATGAATGTCAAATGCCTTCTACAAAGCTAATTGAATCCAATGAAAGTCTAATGCATTCAATAAAGCTAATTGAACCAAATGAAAGTCAAACACATTCAAACAAAGCTAATTGAATCAAATGAAAGTCAAACACATTCAAACAATGATGTGGATTCTAACCCCTTGTTTAGTCAAGATTTTAGAAAATCCACAATCTTGAAGTAACGATCCAATCTTGAAGGATTTCTTTAAGATTGAATAAAAACGAACCGATATTTCTCCTCACAAGATCACTCCTGAAACTTATGATTCGAATCCCCAAATTAATTAACCCACTCCTGGACGCTAATTATTTTGAGATTAAACTCTTAGCCTACTCCTAGACACTAAGTGTTTAATGTTCTAATCTTCAACCAACTCCTTGAATTGAAAACTAGCAAAAGAATTTGTAAGCAATTAAGCAAAACAAACAATAAACTTGTATTAAATTTTCTGGTTTTGATATGTTCTTCAAAGCCACGAAAATAAGCTTTTAAAAGCCTCAAAAGAGGTCTCCTAGTCCTCCTAGAAGTAGAAGATCTAACCTAGATAGGATTCTAATAATCCTACATAAGATAGAATTTCAATCCTATCAAAGATAAGATTGCTAGGTAGTTTATTCCTAATCAAACTCTAACTAACTAAAAACTTTCCTAATCACCTTATGAAGTTTATAGCAACTAAATGACAGAAAAATAAACTTATCCTAATTGCTTAAACCAAGAAAAACCCTTTCAAGTGAAAGGTAAAAACTTGCAAGCAAAACTCTAGAAAAAACTAAGTAAAGAAAATCTTTCTTTTTGTACTGCCGCCGAACTACCACCTCACGCGCCTCCATCCTCGACACGCGCCCCACCACCGTGTAGCTGGACTCAGGCCGGAGCTAGGAGGCCGGCGCGTGGCACCCAGATCGGCGCGTCGCCACCGCTGTTGTCGTCGGAACCCAACTGGTCCTTGACTTCTTCTTCAATGGCTGCGCATGTTAACCATTCTTGATTCTTTGCTCCAAGCTCGAACCCTAATGGCCTTAAAACCAATATGATTGGCTCTTCAAAAGAATTTCCCTCTTGATTCACATCAAACAAAGCTTTTTGGATCAAATTTAAGTTAAACACATTCAAACAAAGCTAATTAAATCAAATGAAAGTCAAACACATTCAAACATACTTTATGACAAATATGCAAGCCAAATGCATTCAATTATGCTAATTGAATCAAATGAAAGTCAAACACATTCAAACAAAGCTTTTTAAATAAAATGAAAGTCAAATGCATTCAAACAAAGCTAATTAAATCAAATGAAAGTCAAACACAATCAAACAAAGCTAATTGAATAAAATGAAAGCCAAATGCATTCAACAATGCTAATTGAATCAAATGAAAGTAAAACACATTCAAACAAAGCTAATTGAATCAAAATGAAAGTCAAACCCATTCAAACAAGCTTTATGACTCAAATGCAAGCCAAATGCATTCAATTATGCTAATTGAATCAAATGAAAGTCAAACACATTCAAACAAAGCTAATTAAATTAAATGGAAGTCAAACTCATTCAAACAAAGCTTTTTGAGTTATATTGAAGTCTAATACATTCAACAAAGCTAATTGAATCAAATGAGGGTCAAATGCATTCTACAAGGCTAATTGAATCGAATGAAAATCAAACACATCAAAACAAAGCTAATTGAATCAAATGAAAGTCAAACACATTCAAACAAACCTAATTGAATCAAATGAAAGTCAAACACATTAAAACAAAGTTTCTGAGTCCAATTAAAGTCAAATGCATTCAACAACGCTAATTGAATCAAACGAAAGTCAAATGCATTCTACAAAGCTAATAGAATCAAATGAAAGTTAAACACATTCTAACAAAGCTAATTGAATCCAATTTTAAGTCAAACACATTCAAATAAAGCTTTTTAAATCAAATTAATGTCTAATGCATTCAAAAAAGGTAATTGAATCAAATTAAACTTAAACACATTCAAACAAGACTTATGAATCAAATTTAAGTCAAACACAATCAAACAGAGCTAATTAAATCAAATTAAAGTCAAACCGATTCAAACAAAGCTTTTTGAATAAAATTAATGTCAAATACATTCTACAAAGCTAATTAAATCAATTAAAAGTGAAACACTTTCAAACAAAGCTAATTGGATCAAATGAAAGTCAAACACATTCAAACAAAGTTAATTGAATCAAATGAAAGTCAAATGCATTCTACAAAGCTAATTAAATCAAATGAAAGTCAAACACATTCAAACAAAGCTTTTTGAATCAAATTAAAGTCAAATGCATTCAACAAAGCTAATTGAATAAAATGAAAGTCAAATGCATTCTACAAAGCTAATTGAATCAACTGAAAGTCAAACACACATTCAAACAAAGCTAATTGAATCAAATGAAAGTCAAACACATTCAAACAAAGCTTTTTGGATCAAATTTAAGTTAAACACATTCAAACAAAGCTAATTAAATCAAATGAAAGTCAAACACATTCAAACAAGCTTTATGACTAAAATGCAAGCCAAATGCATTCAAATATGCTAATTGAATCAAATGAAAGTCAAACACATTCAAACAAAGCTTTTTAAATAAAATGAAAGTCAAATGCATTCAAACAAAGCTAATTGAATCAAATGAAAGTCAAACACAATCAAACAAAGCTAATTGAATACAATGAAAGCCAAATGCATTCAACAATGCTAATTGAATCAAATGAAAGTAAAACACATTTAAACAAAGCTAATTGAATCAAATGAAAGTCAAACACATTCAAACAAGCTTTATGACTCAAATGCAAGCCAAATGCATTCAATTATGCTAATTGAATCAAATGAAAGTCAAACACATTCAAACAAAGCTAATTAAATTAAATGGAAGTCAAACTCATTCAAACAAAGCTTTTTGAGTTATATTGAAGTCTAATACATTCAACAAAGCTAATTGAATCAAATGAGGGTCAAATGAATTCTACAAAGCTAATTTAATCAAATCAAAATCAAACACATCAAAACAAAGCTAATTGAATCAAATGAAAGTCAAACACATTCAAACAAACCTAATTGAATCAAATGAAAGTCAAACACATTAAAACAAAGTTTCTGAGTCAAATTAAAGTCAAATGCATTCAACAACGCTAATTGAATCAAACGAAAGTCAAATGCATTCTACAAAGCTAATAGAATCAAATGAAAGTTAAACACATTCTAACAAAGCTAATTGAATCAATTTTAAGTCAAACACATTCAAATAAAGCTTTTTAAATCAAATTAAAGTCTAATGCATTCAAAAAAGGTAATTGAATCAAATTAAAGTCAAACACATTCAAACAAGACTTATGAATCAAATTTAAGTCAAACACAATCAAACAGAGCTAATTAAATCAAATTAAAGTCAAACCCATTCAAACAAAGCTTTTTGAATAAAATTAATGTCAAATGCATTCTACAAAGCTAATTAAAACAATTAAAAGTGAAACACATTCAAACAAAGCTAATTGGATCAAATGAAAGTCAAACACATTCAAACAAAGTTAATTGAATCAAATGAAAGTCAAATGCATTCTACAAAGCTAATTAAATCAAATGAAAGTCAAACACATTCAAACAAAGCTTTTTGAATCAAATTAAAGTCAAATGCATTCAACAAAGCTAATTGAATAAAATGAAAGTCAAATGCATTCTACAAAGCTAATTGAATCAACTGAAAGTCAAACACACATTCAGACAAAGCTAATTGAATCAAATGAAAAGTCAAACACATTCAAACAAAGCTTTTTGGATCAAAAATTAAGTTAAACACATTCAAACAAAGCTAATTAAATCAAATGAAAGTCAAACACATTCAAACAAGCTTCATGACTAAAATGCAAGCCAAATGCATTCAAATATGCTAATTGAATCAAATGAAAGTCAAACACATTCAAACAAAGCTTTTTAAATAAAATGAAAGTCAAATGCATTCAAACAAAGCTAATTGAATCAATGAAAGTCAAAACAATCAAACAAAGCTAATTGAATAAAATGAAAGCCAAATGCATTCAACAATGCTAATTGTATCAAATGAAAGTAAAACACATTCAAACAAAGCTAATTGAATCAAATTAAAGTCAAACACATTCAAACAAGCTTTATGACTCAAATGCAAGCCAAATGCATTCAATTATGCTAATTGAATCAAATGAAAGTCAAACACATTCAAACAAAGCTAATTAAATTAAATGGAAGTCAAACTCATTCAAACAAAGCTTTTTGAGTTATATTGAAGTCTAATACATTCAACAAAGCTAATTGAATCAAATGAGGGTCAAATGAATTCTACAAAGCTAATTTAATCAAATCAAAATCAAACACATCAAAACAAAGCTAATTGAATCAAATGAAAGACACACACATTCAAACAAACCTAATTGAATCAAATGAAAGTCAAACACATTAAAACAAAGTTTTTGAGTCAAATGAAAGTCTAATGCATTCAACAACGCTAATTGAATCAAACGAAAGTCAAATGCATTCTACAAAGCTAATAGAATCATATGAAAGTTAAACACATTCTAACAAAGCTAATTGAATCCAATTTTAAGTCAAACACATTCAAATAAAGCTTTTTAAATCAAATTAAAGTGTAATGCATTCAAAAAAGGTAATTGAATCAAATTAAAGTCAAACACATTCAAACAAGACTTATGAATCAAATTTAAGTCAAACACAATTAAACAGAGCTAATTAAATCAAATTAAAGTCAAACCCAATCAAACAAAGCTTTTTGAATAAAATTAATGTCAAATGCATTCTACAAAGCTAATTAAAATCAATTAAAAGTGAAACACATTCAAACAAAGCTAATTGGATCAAATGAAAGTCAAACACATTCAAACAAAGCTAATTGAATCAAATGAAAGTGAAATGCATTCTACAAAGCTAATTAAATCAAATGAAAGTCAAACACATTCAAACAAAGCTTTTTGAATCAAATTAAAGTCAAATGCATTCAACAAAGCTAATTGAATAAAATGAAAGTCAAATGTATTCTACAAAGCTAATTGAATCAACTGAAAGTCAAACACACATTCAAACAAAGCTAATTGAATCAAATGAAAGTCAAACACATTCAAACAAAGCTTTTTGGATCAAATTTAAGTTAAACACATTCAAACAAAGCTAATTAAAATCAAATGAAAAGTCAAACACATTCAAACAAGCTTTATGACTAAAATGCAAGCCAAATGCATTCAAATATGCTAATTGAATCAAATGAAAGTCAAACACATTCAAACAAAGCTTTTTAAATAAAATGAAAGTCAAATGCATTCAAAAAAAGCTAATTGAATCAAATGAAAGTCAAACACAATCAAACAAAGCTAATTGAATAAAATGAAAGCCAAATGCATTCAACAATGCTAATTGAATCAAATGAAAGTAAAACACATTTAAACAAAGCTAATTGAATCAAATGAAAGTCAAACACATTCAAACAAGCTTTATGACTCAAATGCAAGCAATGCATTCAATTATGCTAATTGAATCAAATGAAAGTCAAACACATTCAAACAAAGCTAATTAAATTAAATGGAAGTCAACTCATTCAAACAAAGCTTTTTTGAGTTATATTGAAGTCTAATACATTCAACAAAGCTAATTGAATCAAATGAGGGTCAAATGAATTCTACAAAGCTAATTGAATCAAATGAAAATCAAACACATCAAAACAAAGCTAATTGAATCAAATGAAAGTCAAACACATTCAAACAAACGTAATTGAATCAAATGAAAGTCAAACACATTAAAACAAAGTTTCTGAGTCAAATTAAAGTCAAATGCATTCAACAACGCTAATTGAATCAAACGAAAGTCAAATGCATTCTACAAAGCTAATAGAATCAAATGAAAGTTAAACACATTCTAACAAAGCTAATTGAATCCAATTTTAAGTCAAACACATTCGAATAAAGCTTTTTAAATCAAATTAAAGTCTAATGCATTCAAAAAAGGTAATTGAATCAAATTAAAGTCAAACACGTTCAAACAAGACTTATGAATCAAATTTAAGTCAAACACAATCAAACAGAGCTAATTAAATTAAAGTCAAACCCATTCAAACAAAGCTTTTTGAATAAAATTAATGTCAAATGCATTCTACAAAGCTAATTAAATCAATTAAAAGTGAAACACATTCAAACAAAGCTAATTGATCAAATGAAGTCAAACACATTCAAACAAAGTTAATTGAATCAAATGAAAGTCAAATGCATTCTACAAAGCTAATTAAATCAAATGAAAGTCAAACACATTCAAAAAAGCTTTTTGAATCAAATTAAAGTCAAATGCATTCAACAAAGCTAATTGAATAAAATGAAAGTCAAATGCATTCTACAAAGCTAATTGAATCAAATGAAAGTCAAACACACATTCAAACAAAGCTAATTGAATCAAATGAAAGTCAAACACATTCAAACAAAGCTTTTTGGATCAAATTTAAGTTAAACACATTCAAACAAAGCAAATTAAATCAAATGAAAGTCAAACACATTCAAACAAGCTTTATGACTAAAATGCAAGCCAAATGCATTCAAATATGCTAATTGAATCAAATGAAAGTCAAAAACATGCAAACAAAGCTTTTTAAATAAAATGAAAGTCAAATGCATTCAAACAAAGCTAATTGAATCAAATGAAAGTCAAACACAATCAAACAAAGCTAATTGAATAAAATGAAAGCCAAATGCATTCAACAATGCTAATTGAATCAAATGAAAGTAAAACACATTCAAACAAAGCTAATTGAATCAAATGAAAGTCAAACACATTCAAACAAGCTTTATGACTCAAATGCAAGCCAAATGCATTCAATTATGCTAATTGAATCAAATGAAAGTCAAACACATTCAAACAAAGCTAATTAAATTAAATGGAAGTCAAACTCATTCAAACAAAGCTTTTTGAGTTATATTGAAGTCTAATACATTCAACAAAGCTAATTGAATCAAATGAGGGTCAAATGAATTCTAAAAGCTAATTGAATCAAATGAAAATCAAACACATCAAAACAAAGCTAATTGAATCAAATGAAAGTCAAACACATTCAAACAAACCTAATTGAATCAAATGAAAGTCAAACACATTAAAACAAAGTTTCTGAGTCAAATTAAAGTCAAATGCATTCAACAACGCTAATTGAATCAAACGAAAGTCAAATGCATTCTACAAAGCTAATTGAATCAAATGAAAGTCAAAAACAAAGCTTAATAATATGAATGTCAAATGCATTCTACAAAGCTAATTGAATCCAATGAAAGTCTAATGCATTCAATAAAGCTAATTGAACCAAATGAAAGTCAAACACATTCAAACAAAGCTAATTGAATCAAATGAAAGTCAAACACATTCAAACAAAGCTTTTTGGATCAAATTTAAGTTAAACACATTCAAACAAAGCTAATTAAATCAAATGAAATCAAACACATTCAAACAAGCTTTATGACTAAAATGCAAGCCAAATGCATTCAAATATGCTAATTGAATCAAATGAAAGTCAAACACATTCAAACAAAGCTTTTTAAATAAAATGAAAGTCAAATGCATTCAAACAAAGCTAATTGAATCAAATGAAAGTCAAACACAATCAAACAAAGCTAATTGAATAAAATGAAAGCCAAATGCATTCAACAATGCTAATTGAATCAAATGAAAGTAAAACACATTCAAACAAAGCTAATTGAATCAAATGAAAGTCAAACACATTCAAACAAAGCTTTATGATCAAATGAAGCCAAATGCATTCAATTATTTTAATTGAATCAAATGAAAGTTAAACACATTCTAACAAAGCTAATTAAATTAAATGAAGTCAAACACATTCAAATAAAGCTAATTGAATCAAATGAAAGTCAAATGCATTTTACAAAGCTAATTGAATCAAATGAGGTCAAATGCATTCAAAGCTAATTGAATCAAATGAAAGTCAAACACATCAAAACAAAGCTAATTGAATCAAATGAAAGTCAAACACATTCAAACAAAGCTTTTTGGATCAAATTTAAGTTAAACACATTCAAACAAAGCTAATTAAATCAAATGAAAGTCAAACACATTCAAACAAGCTTTATGACAAAAATGCAAGCCAAATGCATTCAATTATGCTAATTGAATCAAATGAAAGTCAAACACATTCAAACAAAGCTTTTTAAATCAAATGAAAGTCAAATGCATTCAAACAAAGCTAATTGAATCAAATGAAAGTCAAACACAATCAAACAAAGCTAATTGAATAAAATGAAAGCCAAATGCATTCAACAATGCTAATTGAGTCAAATGAAAGTAAAACACATTCAAACAAAGCTAATTGAATCAAATGAAAGTCAAACACATTCAAACAAGCTTTATGACTCAAATGCAAGCCAAATGCATTTAATTATGCTAATTGAATCAAATGAAAGTCAAACACATTCAAACAAAGCTAATTAAATTAAATGGAAGCCAAACTCATTCAAACAACGTTTTTTGAGTTATATTGAAGTCTAATACATTCAACAAAGCTAATTGAATCAAATGAGGGTCAAATGAATTCTA